>NC_056751.1:19695753-19995753 GCF_019279795.1 Protopterus annectens | reverse complement strand
AACTGCACCAGGACCTTAGTCATCATTCATTACACCATAAGCCTATACATCTAGTGACAGTGGGCCACTCCTTTCCAACCCCAGTTATGAACACATGTCTCTTTCTTCCTTATTAAAGAGGAAAGCTCCTATAGTAAGCTTTGTGGATTTACAGACCCCACTTGCAGACTCATTTGCAGATATTCTCTTTTCTATACAGTAATTTTGGCTGATGTATCCTTGTCACAACAGAAAACCTACATCTTCCCTCAAGTGCCCTCTACAATTTTTCTGTATCTGAGAACTCTTTTTTTTTTTTTTTTTTTTTTTTTTTTAAGGATCTTCTCCTCAGCCCATTTTTTCAGACTGTAACTCATTATGCTCAAGGTATATGCAGTTCCTGTCAGTGCATACCATGATATTATGCATCTGGCATAGAAAGACATCCTGCCCTATACTCCCATTCTTTGTGCTAGTTTCAGAGTTCAAATATCATTCTATGTTTGTTTCCCTGGAAAATTCCTGTGTTCAGTTCAATCAAAGTAAATTTAAGCATTTAGAGTGATGCGATAAATCACATCACCTGTCAGGATTGGCACCAGCATGACTGCACTTTCCAACTTGTTAGTTTTTAATCGACTTTAGACAGAGCTTGCCTTTTGCTTAATATATTAAAATGTTACTATTTTATTACTGAGAGAAAAACTTCCTTTGTATTTTAAAGAATGTAGTGCCTTGTAATAAGTTTGTCAATTAATTCTATTAAGAGGTAGCCAGGTCCAGCGGAGTAGAAGCTTAGTACCCTGACTATGAATTAGGCGAGAACAAGTTCAGTTAGAGGCTGAGGTGCCTGATAAAGTTATTAGGGTGAGAAGTGAAAGAGTGGAGCCTGATTACCTCTCTCAGAGGAGAGGGGTGGGATTTGAATGCTCAGAGGGCAGGAGTATTACATCAAGGAAGGTTTTAAAAGACACTGATTTAACTTTGCTACCTGGCAAAGGAAGTGTGGGAAGCTAGAAATTCTACCTTAGTGCAAGTAGGATAATAATATTGAAGGATAACCAGCACAGGGTATCGGCAGGATGGTTCTTCACACAATCTCAGACAAGAATCTGACAGGTAGGTGAAATTAAGGTAGCAGGAGGCCAGGAACTGGCCAAAACATTCTCAGTCAAAGTCCCAATATTTTGATGGGCTATACTTTGGTGGCAGAAAGCTTCCCATCTTCTAATCAAGCTCTGTCCTTTCCACCATCATTAACTGATTACTAGAAAAAGGTAAGGTATTTTTTTATTGCCCTACTGTGCAGTTTTCAAGTAAATGCTAATGAACTTGACAACACCTACACTCAAGTCTATCTCCTTGCTGAGTATCCTGACATTAACAAAAGGTTCAGTGATAGCACAATGGTGGGAATCATCCAAAAGTGATTTTTTTTCCTCTTATCTGTTATTACCAACTTATTCTGTTTTGTTTCAGGCATCAGTGGCTAGCGCATTTTCCTTTAGTTGTACCCAAGGTCTACTGTATGCTTTTTTTTCCAAGCTGCTGGTTAAGGTCAAGAAGTTTCTGTGCATAAAATATAGACCACAGCAAGGTAATACTGTACACATTTATCTGTTCTAGGCATGACCCATAATACCTTAGAAGCCACAGATGTTCTGTGTTACCTGGGACTCTATGTTCCAAAACTTCACTGATTCTGCTGTAGTGGCATATGAAGACTGTGTCATTTCCATTTGAAGCTTCTGTAGTGGCATATATGGACTGCCTGTCATTTCCATTATGAATGGGAGGGTAGAGATCATAGAAGTGCAGCATTGTCAGGTGCCATCCTCAGTTCTATTTGCTTTGAAAGTTTTGGTCAGTTGACTGCACTTTCCAACTTGTTAGTTTTTTTAGACAGAGCTTGCCTTTTGCTTAATATATTAAAATGTTACTATTTTATTGCTGAGAGAAAAACTTCCTTTGTATTTTAAAGAATGTAGTGCCTTGTAATAAGTTTGTCACTTAATTCTATTAAGAGGTAGCCAGGTCCAGCGGAGTAGAAGGTTAGTACCCTCACTATGCATTAGGCGAGAACAAGTTCAGTTAGAGGCTGAGGTGCCTGATAAAGTTATTAGGGTGAGAAGTGAAAGGGTGGAGCCTGATTACCTCTCTCAGAGGAGAGGGGTGGGATTTGAATGCTCAGAGTGCATACACACAAGGCATGATTTTCCTGGTGGAGACCAGAGAAACCTGACTATGTTGCTTCCTGGTAAGTGGGTGAGGATTATCTTGATGTCTTACATCCCTTGAAAAAGTGAGGTACAGCACAGTGCTGACACCCATTGCACGTCTTACTTGCAGAATGAAAAACTGAACATGTATGTGGTAGCAGGGAGAGCAGAAAAAATCCTGATTAGTATACCCTTTGTTGAACAAATACTTAAACCCAGGGACTGAAGCATTATATTTTTTATTGTTCCCTTACAAACCTTACATCTTTTGTCAAAGTGGAATGTGAGCAAATTAGAGTCTGCCCTCTGTTGTCAGCATTACAGCAGTTAGTATACATAGGCAATGTACAAACTGAGTGATGCTCACTGACAATGAACTTTTACTTAACTTTACTCTGTCTATCTGTGAGATATGTAAGTACCTATACAAATTCAAGGCCACACTCCCACAATCAAACCCATCTTGTGGGCATCACTGAGATGTTCATCGTGTTACACTGCTGCAGTCATTACACTTGGGTTATCCTGCCGTCAGGCGGTCCCGCAGTCGGCCAGAGTTCCAAAGTCTTGGTCCGGCGTTGGTTGCTGTCGCTTCTTCCCTGACGTCAGTGCGCCAGGGGTATATAAGATGCATCCAACGCCATTTTCTTCAGTCTTTCTTGCCGTGTAGTGCCCAAAGCAGAAGCAGTTCGCAAGTGCCGGTCGGCCGACTCCTGAGATTTTCGAAGTCTAATTTCAGATCCGAAGTCTTCAATAAAGCTAAGTACCCCTTTGGGGAAACTTTTTCCTTGCCTCAGACCGATGTTAACGTTAATAATTGTATGTCTTGTGGGAAGCAAATACCTCATAAGGACTTCCACTCTTACTGTATTCCATGCCTATGCCCTGATCACAACGCCACTAGTTGTCGGTTTTGTGCTAGATTTAACAAACGCACTATAAAACGACGTTTTGATTTTGCTTTGCACTACTTTGCCCGAAGGTTCAATTATACTATGCCGTCGGATCAACCGACGACTGCAATTCTGAAAAAACGCAAAGACAAGGATAAAGACAGGCATCCGAGGTCCAAAACCGATGACAAAACCTCTTCTAGGCCAGTCGCCGGTTCTCAGTGAGGTGCTTTCGCAGCCCCTGACACACGCTACCTCAGAGCCACAGGCCACCTCCGACTCCCATGTGGAGACAACTAGGCCTCTGGAAACTCAAGGTATTGGGCCTACGGAAACTAATCCCTCAGATGGATCCGGAGCCGCTCAACAGGCAACAGCTTCTGAGGGTGTTTTCAGACCTTCACAACTTACCATTAAAACAACAGCCAAGACAAAAGTACCATTAAAGACAAAGAAACAAGTACAGCATTCTCCTGGACAGTCCTCCATGCCTAAGAAACAGATGCTTAAAATGGCCGAAGACCTCATTACTCTAATCAGGAGTTCCCATCCCTCTCCTGAGAAAAGGCCTAGGCAGGATACAGACTATGATTCCTCTGATCAGGTTTCCATTTCCTCTGATTCCTCTTCAGACCAGGGATACTCTCTACCCCCCTATGAGGACTCCAATGCTGAAGAATCTATCCCTTCAGCCTCTCCTCCTGAGGATTATTCTTTTGGGGAAACTTTACATACCATGAGGTAGCATTTCCATTGGGAACGTCAGGATTATTCAGAATCCAAGAAAAGGCTCAGGGATTTCCTTTTATTGCCTCAGCACAGGCCCCTGGCTATTCTGCCTGTGCTAAATATTGTGGATGATGTGTTCTCTGAATCCAGATTATCTCCTGATTCTTTGCCCCCTGCACCAGCCAAGCCAGATAGGTATTATAGAGTCCCTGGCTCTCACAAGTTTCTTTATAAAAACCCTTCTGCTGATCCAGAAACTATTTCCCAGGGTCCAAAAGGAGTTAAGGCTTCCATTGCAAAAAAATTCAGTACCTTCTGACAGAGATTCTAGAGCATTGGATAGATGGGGGAAGAAAGTTTACACTTCTGCAACTTTAGCAGTAAGGGCTTTAAATTGCCAGTTTCACATGCTTAAGTACCAACAATATTTAATTGCTCAGTTAAAACAGAAAATGCTTGAAAGCTCAGAAGCTCCTGACTGTAAAGAAATGCAGGATTTATTGCATGCGGTTGAACAGGTGGGAAAACATACTCTGCAATGTGGTTTTGATTTTTTAGAGGCCTCTTGTTGGGCTGCAGTTACAGGTTCTGTGATTCAAAGACATGCTTGGTTAAAAGAACAGAGTTTACCTGATCATGTTAAGGCAAAATTATTGGATGCTCCTTTACAGCATGATACCTTGTTTGGTGTTAAGGCAGAAGAGGTGTTAAAGAAAATGGAGGATAAAGCTAAATCTATGCAAACAGTCAAAGATTTCTTACAGGTACAGCCACCTCGATTTAGCAGAAATTGGCCAACAAAGAATTGGTCCTTTCCAGTGTCAGACAGGCCACAGAGAAGCAGATACAGACGCACAAGAGGCAGGTGTCAACCCCAAGGCTCTAACAGACAATGACAGTGGGGCACCTCAACCCCAAAAGGAGGTGAAGACAAGTCTCAACCTTATAAGAAACAGTCCCAATGACTTCCCCCTTCGTACACCAAGCACTTCCCTTTTGGCAGCCCCCTTAGGGGGAAAACTAGCACTTTTTTCTCAAAACTGGCAAACAATCACCCAAGACAAATAGGTTCTGAATATTGTGTCTCTAGGTTACAGGTTCCACTTTCACACTTTACCAAGGCTAAAAGGAATGCCAGGCCTGCCACAAAATCAATGGGCAGAGGCACAAAAACAAATTTCAGCCCTCATGGACATGAGAGCCATTCAAAAAGTACCACAACAGGAACAAGGACAAGGATTTTACTCAAGACTCTTCCTGGTCCCCAGAAAGGACAAGGCCTGGAGACCCATACTAGACCTTTCAACTCTAAATACTTACCTGGATATTCCGAAATTCAAAATGTTGACACTACAGCAGCTTCTTCCCATGCTGGGCAAGAAGGCTTGGCTTGTTAGTCTGGACCTCAAAGAGGCATACCCGCATGTCCCTATCAGACAAAATTGCAGAAGATACCTCAGATTCAAAGCTGGTACAATGCACTACCAATTCTCTGCACTGCCCTTTGGCTTATCTACTGTGCCCAGGGTCTTTACAAAGTGCCTGGCACCAGTAATTGCATTTTGCAGACAAAAAGGAATTCAAATATATCCATACCTGGACGACTGCCTCATTCAAGCAGAGACAAAGGACATTCTTCTAAAGCATCTGGCGTTTGTAAAAAGGTTGCTAATTTCTCTAGGGTACACAGTAAACGAAAAGAAGTCAAAACTAGTACCCTCACAACAGATTATATTCCTGGGTGCCAGTTTAAATACAACGGCCCAGATGGCTTATCTCACGCCAGACAAACAAGTTCAACTAACTCAATATTTTCAATTACTGCCGAAAAAGTCCCATCTCCCTGCAAGAAAAATTTTGCAGGCCCTGAGATTCATGGCATCCTGCATACTACTAATACCATATGCCAGACTGCATATGAGGAAATTACAATGGTACCTAAAAAGTGTTTGGACTCAACACTGTCACAGTTTAGAAGCAGTAATACCAATGATTCCATGCCTACAACAGGAGTTTCGATGGTGGGCACAGGCATGTCACCGAAACAAGGGTCAGCCTTTTACTCTACCCACAGCCAGGCAGACTCTAACAACATATGCTTCGGGTTACGCCTGGGGAGCACACATGGCAGGAAAATGCATTCAGGGCAAGTGGACCACAGACCAAATGCATCTTCACATCAATCAAAAAGAGATGTTGGCTGTTCAAAATGCCCTAAGAGCTTTCAAGGACCTTCTGCATCCAGGACAATTATTATTAAAGACAGACAACACCACAGTAATGTAATACATTAACAAGCAAGGGGGCACTCATTCTTATCCCCTATGCAGGCAAGCCATGACCTTGTGGAACACAGCTCTAACGTATCAAGTTCATCTGCAAGCACAATTCCTGCCAGGAAAGAAAAATACTCTGGCAGACGATCTATGCAGAAATATCATGGACCCTCACGAATGGAAATTGAATCCACAAATCTTCAGCGTGGTAACGCAAAAATGGGGATGCCCAGACATAGATCTTTTTGCCTCCCCACTGAATTGCCAACTACAAAAATTCTGCACAAGGACTTATCACACACAAGCATGGAAAGTGGATGCTCTCTCGTTCAGCTGGAAAAACCTAAAAGTTTATGCCTTCCCACCACTGCCTCTCTTTTCAAGGGTACTCCTAAAAGCCAGACAAGAAAAACCACAGAAGATCCTGATTGCTCCAGACTGGCCATGCCAGCACTGGTACCCAATCCTAAAGAACTTAACTTAAGGCCCACCATGGATTTTGCCTCAAATTCAACACCTTCTGACTCAACAAAACAATCAGATCCTGCACGGTCAGCTCAAAACCTTAAACCTGGCTGCATGGCAGATTCATTAGTCAAACAGCCTACACCTCTCTCTAAAGAGGTTATGGATGTCATTTTGGAGGCCAGGAGGCCTAGCACCAGGAAAGCTTACTCAGAAAAATGGAAGAGATTCTGCGCCTGGAACCAGGCACAAAGCCTAGACCCTCTTGTCCCAAACATTCCTCAGATTTTACAATACTTAACTGAGATGCTGGACAAAGGCCTATCCTTCTCATCAATTAAGATCCACGCCTCTGCCATTTCAACACATTACAACACGGATCCTCCTTTATTCTCTCATCCCTTGCTAAATTAGTACCTCAGAGGGGCTAAAAACAGAAGACCACCCTGGAGAGCACCAACACCAACTTGGGACCTCAATTTCGTTTTGGAAAAACTGACCTTGCCACCTTTTGAGCCAGCCAATACAACCGATCTAAAATTTTTATCATGGAAGACAGCTCTTCTCCTGGCAGTAACTTCAGCACGAAGAGTCTCAGAGCTACAGGCATTAATGGCAGTGGAACCTTTTCTAATTTTTCATCAGGACAGGGTTTCTTAAAGGACAAACCCTGCCTTTATGCCAAAGTTGGTATCTAGTGTGGCTCTTAACCAAACCATCCATTTGCCAACTTTTAATCCAAACCCCCAGAATAAAGGGGAGAAACTTCTGCACTCTTTGGACATACACAGGCAGCTACACTTCTACTTGGACAAAACAAAAGCTTTCAGGAAAACTGAGCAACTGTTTGTAGCATATGCTGCAGGATCACAGGGCAAGGCTATCTCAAAGCAGACTATCTCCAAATGGATAGGACACTGTATTCGTTACTGCTACACACAGCATGGAAAATCAGTCTCTAATAACATTAGGCCACATTCCACAAGGGCAACAGCCACTTCAACCGCCTTTCTCAGAGGAGTACCTACCAAGGAAATTTTGGAGGCTGCAACTTAGAGTTCAGTGCACACCTTTACCAAGCATTACCACTTGCCTCTTTACTCTAAATCCAGAGCAGGATTTGCCACTGCAGTTCTGCAGGGCCTCATAGCCAATCCTAACTCTTTATAGACCAGCCACCCAACCTTCGCTTTGGGATTCTACCCAAGTGTAATGACTGCAGCAGTGTAACACGATGAACATAGTACAGTTTTGTACCTACCGTAAATGTAGATGTTCGAGTGTTCACACTGCTGCAGTCCAGGTTACCCTCCCTCCATCCCCTCTGTCCTAGCTGGACTTATCTATACCTTTCCATCCTATACAACCTTTGTGGTGTATTTGCTTGTAACTGAAGGTATTGTTTTTATTTTATATATATATTTTTTATTACCAGTATGTATTGCCTACCTACTTGGGTGCACCTGACATCTGGGGCAAGAAAAACTGAAGAAAATGGCGTCGGATGCACCTTATATACCCCTGGTGCACTGACGTCAGGGAAGAAGCGACAACAACCGACGCCGGACCAAGACTTTGGAACTCTGGCCAACTGCGGGACTGCCTGACGTCAGGATAACCCAAGTGTAATGACTGCAGCAGTGTGAACACTCGAACATCTACATTTATGATAGGTACAAAACTGTACTTTACCTAACAGTCCATACACACACAAACACACACACACACCAAATTATCATACACCCGAGGCACTGAAAAATCCTTACCAGTTACAATGGGCTAGTAGGTGCAATTTCCACTGTAACCTAAACAGATATAACACCATTTAGTGACAACACAGCTGAGTGTCACTAGAAAACAGTACACTCTAAACCAGTTGCACCTAAGTAATCTTCTAACGTAGACAGAAATGTACTAGTGACTGATGACTCCATAGTTAGAAACACAGATTCTCCAGTCATGCGAGCTGAACAAAAGTGAGGTGACGTCACAATAAACTGTCTCTCAGCGTCCAAGATTGCTAACACCACAAGGTTCTTAGAACCCTTAAAACAGACAAATATGAGTATAACATGGTGGTGGCCTATGATGGGGTAAATGACCTTGCATGCAAACCTTGAAGGATATGAATAGTGATATGGCAGAGCTCTCTATGTATGTCATAAATGCAGGAAAGACCCTAGTATTGAGTGTAATCCCTCCATCACCAAAAAGGATGCCAAGGTATAAAGAAAAATGATTGACTTTAACAACTGCCTAAACACTTGGTGTCATTCTAGGGGGATCCAGATTCTGTCAGCATGGGATGAGATGCTTGACAGCTGTTCTTGCTTCATCAGAGACAGGCTGCCTCTCTTATTCCAATGCTTCTTCATACTGGACAAAGCTTTTACTACCCCCATTGTGCATTGTTTAAGCAAAATCTTGCAGATAAACGTCCAAAAGTAACTTCCAAAACAGAATTATCAATTGGATCATATTATGGTAGCTCTACTTAGTGCTAGAAGTCTAAACAACAAACTGCTGGACCTTGAGGTTCTTTTGTATTTGGATCACATCCATGTATGTGTTGTTATTGAAATATGGTTTAATTGCCAAGAGTGCACTCCCACAATACCAGGGTATTCTGCATGCCACTCATTTAGATCAGATGGGAACTGTAGCATACCTTTCAACCTGGAAATATCAAAAATCTGGACAAGGCCCATGAAAAATAGGTACAAATCTGTACACTGATTAACATAATTTGCATATATAATTACGTAGCCCCACCCACTCCAATGGAATTGTGGGATATCAACTTTCAAACGCAAACTGAAAAACAGACAACCAAAATATGGCACCACTGACCCCCCCCCCTCCAACCATTCCAATGTCCCATTACCTGACAGTTTCTCCCCATTTACCATAAACACTAATGTGTGCATACTGCTTTACTTCTACAATAATTATTTGGATTTTATTTTGACATCTGCCAAACAAAGCAATGCTGTCTCAATGAAAATAGACTTGGCATTAAATCTTCACTGCCCTTGAAACTCACATTCATTGAAATAGCATTGAAACCCACACCACATCCAAAGAAAATGCATCTGGCCAGTGTTGGATAAAGATTACCTTTGGGCCGTTTTCAAATCATTGGCTCCTTGCACACAAAACAAGAAACATATATGTGTTCTTTTCTTTGATACACCTTCCTGACTTTATTAAGTTATATTCCTTGTATAATCCAACACACTTGTTAGAGCGCATTTTAAATTTATTGTTTGAACATTTTTCCAGTAGACTGTACTGTAGGCAATGAAACAAAATGCATGAATCAGTAATGACAAAACTGTCCAATTCAGAACATTTCCATCATAAATGTCTACTTCCACACCCACACTATAAATAGAATGACAGTAGTGTAAGCTATAGGCATCTTGCACAGCTTCCCGCACTTATTTTCAAGTTCAGTATTTTTTTTGGGGGGGGGGCAAAAGGTCAAAAACCAGGGACACAGTTTGAACATTGCTTGTATAATTTTGGAAAGTTGCTAGAATAAAATGTTGTTACCACCATGCATGTCACTGGCAAGTCTTGAACCCAGGACCATATGCACAACAGTCAGAGCAACATACAAATATGCCAAATCAGCAGTTTCCTAAAAAATAGGAAGACTGAAACGTAATGGCTATCATTTAGTGAATTCAGTTCTCACTTCTCACCATAGCTCTCAACCTCTTAGCAGAAAAAACCTGGACAAACAAAGCCAATAATGGGGGAATACAAATTCAATTTTCACTTTTCACCATAGCTCTCAACTCTTAGAACAAAAAACCTGGACAAAGCTCACAAGTGTTGGTGGCTAGGGACTTACTAGGGACACATTTTAACCATTGCTTGTATAATTTTGGAAAGTTGCTAGAACAAAATGTTTTGTTCCCACCATGCATTTTACTGGCATGGTCTTGAACCCAGGACAATCTATGTTCTACAGTCACAGCAACATACCACAATGCCAAATCAGCAGATTCCTAAAAAATAGGAAGACTGAAACATAATGGCTATCATTTAGTGAATTCAGTTCTCACCATAGCTCTCAATCTCCTAGCACAAAAAACCTGGACAAAGCCAATATGCATTAATACAAGCTCTCTCAACTCAGTACAGGCGTAACCAGTCAGGAGGAGAAGGAAACCACACTCACTACAATTCCAGTCTCACATAGACCTACCACGACAGCAAACCAAACACATAAACACACAAAAACATACTCGGAGGTGAGAGTGGGGAGTACTGAGCTGCCTGTTTGTCCTTAGAGGAGTGGTTTAAGGCAGTAACTTGTAGTCTATTGGCCATTTTGGGTCATTTCCTGTCTTTTCCAGCCCCCTGCTATAAAGCGCGTTTTGGCGGGCTTTTCCAGCTATTGAGAACTCAGCACAGCTCCTCGTGGTGGCCAGCAGTGTTCCTCTAGCAGCAGAGACCAGAAAAGACTACCTTTCCAGATTTTAAGTATTTCTCTTGGCTTTTTTCGACTTTTTGTGCCTTTCGACTACTGTTTCTGCTTGTTTTATCAAAGTTTGCACTGTTTTTACTGTGTTTATAAGCTAAAACTGTTTACTGCACCTGCTAGTTTAAGTTTTGCCTAAAAGTTAAACTACAGGCTAATACACTCAAGTGTACTAGCTTTTGATAGCATTTAGTCGAAAATCATAGCATTTATTGTGTTTTCTGCTTTTCTGTAAACAAACTTGAAAAAAAACAAATATATCCTTGTTTTCCATACTTTCCTAACTAGTGTTCCAGAGACCAGATTTTGCTGATCCCTGGGCTTTGTCTTGGTTCCTGTGTTTCTCCATTTTCCTTGTTTGGTCAGGGGGAAGTTTCTTTACTCACCAGTTAGAGTATGGAGTACTGAGCTTCCTGTTTGTCCTTAGAGGAGTGGTTTAAGGCAGTAACTTGTAGTCTATTGGCCATTTTGGGTCATTTCCTGTCTTTTCCAGCCCCTGCTGTAAAGCGCGTTTTAGCACAGAGTTGCCACTGTTGCACACTAGGGCAGCGCCGGTTAAGCAGGTTTAAACTATTCGGGCTACCTAAAGTCCACTCTTCAAATTTTCCCTTAAAACTACCTTCCTCGAACTATACTACTGATCTAATCAGCGTATCCTATAACTAAAAGATCATCTCTACTTGACTCCAAGTAGACTATTCTCTATCTGTTAAACCTAGCACTTGCTCCTACAGTACTTATTACCTTGATACGGCACTCTTGTCATAGATAGTACCCCAAAAGGCAAACCCCCATTTCTCGGTCACCCAAGTCACCCTGAATCTCTTTTAAAGTTTTTGTCTATTCCTTCTAGCATGTCGAGGGATCAGTTGCTAGTGTCCTCTCCTGCTCAGCTGGTGAACCTGGGAATATTGAGGCAATGTTACAATTGCCTCATGTACACAGACAACCCTCTCCTCCTCCCACAAAACACAAATACATGCGAGAGATGCAACTATACGGCCAAACTGGAGGCTGAGCTCTCTCAACATAGGACTGGCAAGACCAGTCAGGAGGAGAAGGTTACCACACACACTATAGACCCAGTCTCACATAGTACCATCACAACCTCAAATCATACACATAAACACACAAAGACATACTCGGAGGCTCTGATCAAAAATCTACCAAAACAGCAGAGGCCACCAAAGCAGACACCCAAACAACCACCACCTCAGAACACAACACCTGCAACACATAGACCTCACAGTCAGAGTGTCAAACAGTCACAGCCCTTAAGGCCAAACACAATGCCAGACACACTAGTCATTGGTGACTCCATAGTCAGACACACTGACGTCCCGCTCACCAGACTGAGTAAGGAGAAGGTCACAGTAAGCTGCCTGTCGGGCTCTAGAATCCGCCACATAATGCAAGCACTCAGGTCTCTCAACAGCAGGTACAAATACGACTCAGTCATTGTCCACGCTGGTGTAAACGACCTGAGATGTACCTCCTTGGACTACATGAAAAGAGACATTGAGGAGCTCTCTGATTATGTAGCCCAGGCAGGTATGACCCTGACCTTGAGCAGTATCCTACCTTCACCAAGAATGATGCCACAATACAGCGATAAGATGATCAGCTTTAACAATTGGCTTAAACTCTGGTGTCATTCAAAGGGGATCCAATGTCTGTCTGCCTAGGATGACATGCTGGACAAGCCACGCTGCTTCGCAAGGGACGGCTTGCACCTGTCACCCCTGGGATTCCGGATATTGGCAAAGGCTCTTGCCACCCCCATAGTGCCTTTTTTAGGCAAGGCTCAAATTCTAAACCTACCACCCTAGAACACAAAAAGGAAAAACTAAGGGTAATGCTGCTCAATGCCAGAAGTCTAAATCTCAAAATGCACGCACTCGAGGCCCTTCTCAGTATGGAGAACATCGATGTCTGTGCTGTGACAGAAACCTGGTTCAAGGCTCCTGAGAGCACCCCAGCACTATCAGGTTTTACCTCATATCATGCGTTCCGGCCCCAAAATCCGGACAATACCGAAAAAGGAGGGGTGTATCCATATTCATCAAGGACACCCACACCTCAAGACTGGTGGCAACGCACGATGCATCGGAGACCATCCAGGTGCAATTAACCATAGGCAAGACTGCTGCAAATTGTAGCATGTTACAGGCCACCCTCACAAACTCAGGAACCTCACATGGCCTTCCTGAAAACACTAGAGGGGATAAATGTATCACCAAACACCATCATACTAGGTGACTTCAATTACCCTAATATAGACTGGGAACACTACTCAAGCCCAAACACCCTAGCCCAAAAGTTCCTGGAATTCATAAACTCAAATGCCATGGAACAACTAGTCACCATCCCCACAAGAGGAGAAAACATACTTGATCTCATCATCACGAACATGGGAGCACAATGTTCAACACCGGAAGTATACCCCTCACTGGTGAGATCAGATCACAAACTAATCTCGCTAGAGGTCCTCATCCCACCCCACCTGAAATAAAAAGACCACAGTAAAGAACTTCTCGAAAGCCGACTTCACACTTCTAAAGACTAGTGTGGTCTCCTTTAAGGCCCCCGAGCATGGAAAACAGTACTCAAGCCGCTGAATCACTTACAAATGCCTTCTACCAGCACCTGCAGGACTGCATGGATAAGGCAATCCCAAGCAAAACAAAGACTCTTTGTACCAAAGGCAAGCATCCAGTCTGGTGGACCCCAGCCATAAACAAACTCTACAACAAAAGGAGGAAGCTACTACAAGATAGAGCAAAATCCTTAAAAGGTAAGACACCCTTGATCACTATAAGTAAAAACTAAGAGCTCTCATAAAATCATCCAAAGCAAATTTTGAGAGAAAAATAGCTAAAGACTCAAAAGACAATCATAAGGCCTTCTTTAGCTATGTTAGAAACCTGGGAGGAAACTCCCAGATATGCTCAGAACTAGTTCAAAATGATGTGAAGATTACTGATCCTACAGACATTGCCAACATACTGGCTGACAGGTTCAGTGCAAACTTCTCCCCTCCCCAAAGGAGAGATATCTATACCAAGCGATTGCAGCCCCCAAACATCTCTAACGCCCAAGTGAGAACTGCTCTCTCCAAAGCAAAAACACAGCATCCATGGGACCTGATGGTGTCCCGGCTGTGTGCTCCACGAACTCAATGAGGAATTAAACCCACAGCTAGGACAGCTGTTTAATCATAGTCTCACCTCTGGATCATTACCCAGGAGTGGCGCACTGCAACTGTGGTCCCACTTCACAAAGGCGGTGCCTCCACCGACCCTGGAAATTACCGCCCATTAGCTTGACGAGCCTTATCTGCAAAGCCATGGAGAGGATCATAATGGACCTCATAAACAAAGACATAGGGAATTTGCAGACTTTGGATCCAACCCAGTTTGGCTTTGTCAAAGGCAGATCATGCCTTTTAAACTTGGTTGACTTTTGAAACAGTCACCAAAGCCATTGATGAGGAAAGGCAGTCCATACAGCCTACCTCGATCTGGCGAAGGCCTTCGATACAATACCCCACTCGGGTATCATTGAAAAACTCATCAGCTTAAATGTTAACCCATACATCACAAGATGGGTTGCAAACTGGCTGAGTGACAGAACCCACAGGGTCAGAGTTGCTGGCGCCATGTCAGACTCAAAGCCTGTCACAAGTGGTGTCCCACAGGGCTCAGTCCTGGGCCCACTCTTGTTTGGCATCTACTTTTCAAGTACAAGCAAACACAGGAGGGTTATGGCTGACAAAGTTTGCAGATGACTGCATACTGGCCATAGTAGAAAACACATCTGACACAGATATCCTTCAGAAGGGTCTCACAGAAACGGATAACTGGTGCCAGAGCCATGGCCTAAAGTTAAATGCCAAAAAATGCATAGTCATACCCTTCGGGAAAAACAAGGTTACCCCTAGCTACCAAATAGGTGGCAATCCACTGAGCACAGAAGAAGTTATCAGGGACCTGGGGACCCAGGTTGATAGTAGTCTGTGATTCGACACCCATGTAGCTAAAGTAGTTAGAAAGACCTTCTACATTGCCCACCTTATCATGAAGGGATTCTCATCTAGATCAAGGGAGGTCATAGTCTCCCTATACTCATCACTCATCAGACCAATGATTGAGTACAATGCCCCATTCGAATGTATCTGACCCGACACTTGCAGCAGCTGGAGAGGCCACAAAGTTCCTCACCAAAAGGATAAAGGGTCTCAAAAATCTGTCCTATGCTGCCCGACTGAAAGAACTCCAGCTCTATTCAGTCGCCACCGCTGCTCAGAGGTGACCTTTGCCTAACATACAAGGCCATGTCAAACCCAGATTTGATGAATATGCTTCACCTCAAAAAATCTAGATCCGTCAGAGCCACAAGGGCGGAGACTTAAACCTCGACACAGCTATTAATAGGACGTGCTGGAGGGATAGATTCATCACCCAAAGACTCCCTATGCTGTGGAACAAAATCCCGGTATATGTGAGGCAGAGCACCTCGCTGGCCTTGTTCAAGAGAAATCTTGACCAATGGATGGGAGATCGCAGATATACCCCAGGGATTACCTCAGTGTCACTGCTCGACAGAGGCACAGCAAAATAATGGGTATAGTTCCCCATACTAAAGGGGTGGCGTAAGCCACAAAACGATGGGCTAGGCTTGTAAATGCCCTCGGGCAGATAGCCTAGTATGAACCTATGAACCTATAAATAAAAATATGCCTAAGCAGCAGAGACCTCCAAAGCAGACACCCAAGCAACCGCTACCCCAAAACAAAACACGTGCAACACATAGCTCACAAAGCCAGTGTGCCAAACAGTCACAGCCCTTAAGGCTAAACAACACACCTGATACACTTGTAATAGGTGATTCTATCGTCAGGCACACTGACATCCCACTCACCAGGCTGAACAAGGAGAAGGTCACGGTGAGCTGCCTGTCGGGCGCTAGGATCCACCAAATAACACAAGCACTCAGGTCACTCCAAGGCAAGTACAAATATGACTCAGTCATTGTCCATGCTGGTGTGAATGACCTGAGACGTACCTCCCTGGACTACATGAAAAGAGAAATAGAGAAGCTCTCTGAGCATGTAGCCCAGGCCGGTATGACCCTCACATTGAGTAGCATCTTACCCTCACCAAGAATGATGCCACAATATGAAGACAGGATGATCAATTTCAACAATTGGCTTAAGTATTGGTGTCATTCAAAGGGTATCTAATGCCTGTCAGCCTGGGATGACATGCTCGACAAGCCACGATGCTTCTCTAGGGACAGCTCGCACCTGTCACCCCTGGGCTTTTGGATATTGGCAAAGGCTCTTGCTACCCCCATAGTGCCTTTTTTTAGGCAAGGCTCCAAAGACAAACCCATCTCCATAGGTATCACAAAGGATTAGAAACTAAGAGTAATGCTACTCAATGCCAGAAGTCTAAACCTCAAGATGCATGCACTCAAAACTCTCCTTAGCATGGAGAACATCGATATCTGTGCAGTAACAGAAACCTGGTTCAAGGCTCCTGAGAGCACCCCAGTACTACCAGGTTATACCTCATACTATGCTTTTCGGCCCCAAAACTTGGACCGAACCACAAAAGGAGGGGGAGTATCAATATTTGTCAAAGATACCCACACCTCCAGGTTGGTGGCACAGCACAAAGCATTAGAGACTATCCATGTGCAACTAACAGTGGGTAAAACTGCCTTCCTGTTTATAGCCTGCTACAGACCACCCTCCCAAACCCAGGAGCCCCACTCGGTCTTCCTGAGAACACTGGAAAATATGAAGGTCTCTCCAAACACCATTATATTGGGCGACTTCAACTACCCAAACATAGACTGGGAGCATTACTCTAGCTCCAGCACCCTAGCCCAAAGGTTCCTAGAATTTATAAACTCAAATGCTATGGAACAACTTGTTACCACTCCCACAAGAGGGGAAAACATACTGGACCTAATAATCACCAACATGGGGGCTCTGTGCTCCAGACCAGAAGTTTATCCCTCACTGGTAAGATCAGACCATAAACTAATCTCACTGGATATTCACATCCCGACCCCACCCCCTACCCAGAAAACCACAGTGAAAAACTTCTCTAAAGCAAATTTCACACTCCTCAAAACCGAGGTGAAATCCTTCAAAGCCCCCAGGCCTGTGGAAAATATGGCCCAGACCACAGAATCCTTTATAAACGCATTCTATGAACACCTTCAGGAATGCATGGATCATGCAATCCCAAATAAAACCAAGACCCAGTCCTCCAAAGGCAGGCGTCCTGTCTGGTGGACCCCAGCCATAAACAAACTATACAATAGAAGGAGGAAGCTACTACATGATAGAGCAAAATCCCAAAAAGGGAAGACATCTCTGATCAGTATTAGCAAAAAACTACGGGCACTCATAAAATTGTCTAAGGCCAGCTTTGAGAGAAAAATTGCACAGGACACTAAGGATAGTCACAAGGCTTTCTTTAGATATGTTAGGAACCTAGGTGGGAATTCCCAGATATGCTCAGAATTAGTCCAAAATGACAAAAAATACACCGAACCCACAGACATTGCCAACATCCTAGCTGACAGGTTCAGCTCAAACCCCCCCCCCCACCAAAAGGGCAAATATCTATCCCAACAGAGTGCTGCCCCCCTGACATCTCAGATGCTCAGGTAAGAGCCGCCCTCTCCAAAGCAAAAAACACAGCATCAATGGGACCAGACAGTGTCCCGGGCTGCGTCCTACTCAAACTCCAAGAAGAGCTAAACCCAAACATAAAACTACTGTTCAATCTCAGCCTTACTACAGGATATGTACCCAAAGAGTGGTGTACAGCAACAGTGGTCCCTCTCCACAAAGGTGGTGCCTCAACGGATCCTGGAAACTATCGCCCCATAAGCCTGACTAGCTTGGTCTGCAAAGCTATGGAAAGGATCATCATGGGCCTCATAAATAAAGATATTGGGGACCTACAGACACTGGATCCTACCCAGTTTGGCTTTGTTAAGGGTAGATCCTGCCTCTTAAACCTGGTTGATTTCTTTGAAACACTCACCAAGGCCATTGACGAGGGGAAGGTGGTCCACATAGCCTACCTGGACCTTGCAAAAGCCTTCGATACAATACCCCACTCGGGCATTATAGATAAGCTCACCAGCTTAAATATAAACCCCTATGTCACTAGATGGGTTGCAAACTGGCTGAAGGACAGAAACCACATGGTTAGAATTGCTGGAGCCATGTCAGACTCCAAACCAGTTACAAGTGGCATCCCACAAGGCTCAGTCCTGGGACCTCTCTTGTTCGGTATGTATTTCTCGGAGGTACAGGCCAACACGGAAGGACTGTGGCTGACCAAGTTCGCAGATGACTGCAAACTATGCGCCATAATCGACTCTCCAGCCGACACAAGCATCCTACAAAAGGGCCTCATAGAAACATACCCCGTTTGGGATGTACCTTACCAGACACCTGCAGCAACTGGAAAGACCCCAAAAGTACCTCACCAAGAGGATCAAAGGGCTCAAACAGATGCCATATGCTGCCCGGTTAAAGAAACTCCAGCTCTAATCAGTGGCATACCGCCTGCTCAGAGGCGATCTGTGCCTGACATATAAAGCCATGTCCAACCCGGAATTAATGGACATGCTGCACCTCAGAAAATCCAAATCCCATCGAGCTACGCTCGAGACTTGAACCTCAGCACTGAAATAAATAGGACATGCTGGAGGGACAGATTCATAACCCAGAGGCTCCCTTCACTATGGAATAAAATCCCAGTCCACGTTAGGCAGAGTCTCTCATTGACTCTCTTCAAGAGGAATCTTGATGAGTGGATGGGAGATCATAGGTTTACCCCGGGTATCACTTCTGTGTCACTGTTAGACAGAGGCACAGTATACTAACCTTGAAAAAGGGCATAGCAAAATTCATTTAAAATGGGTGGCGAAAGCCAAACACACTCTGGCTGTGCTTATAAATGCCCTAGGGCAGATAGCCTAGTATGAACCTATGAACAAATTCAGTTCTCACTTCTCACTCACCATAGCTCTCAACTCTTAGCACAAAAAACCTGGACAAGCAACAAAGCCAATAATGGGGGAATACAAATTCTGTTCTCACTTCCCACCATAGCTCTTCTCAACTCAACACAACAAATCTGGACAAAGCTCAGAAATAGTGGTGGCTAGGGACTTGAGCCTGAAATACCTCTAGCCACCAGCTGTATTACATAGGGTCATTTTCACAGACACACACACACACACACACACACACACACACACACACACACACACACACACACTCAGTTAATCCAAACCTGGCTGCTGTTCGAAATGAAATGAACGGCTGTTTCCAAAACAAGCATCCAAATGCATGGAGTGCTGCTGTTAATTTCCTTAATTTCCCTGTAATTCAAAACAAGTGAGTGAGAATGGAGTGCTGCTGTTAAAACGAACAGCCTTAATTCCCTGTTTCAAGTGTCAAAATGAATGGAGTGCTGCTGTTAATTCCCTTAATTTCCCTGTAATCCAAAACGAGCAAGAACGGAATGCTACTGTTGCTGTTAAAACAAACAGCCTTAATTCCATGTTTCAAACGACCGGCGAGTGAGATTTCCTGCACGCATTTGCAGCCAGACCAGCCGGAAATGACAATGTGAGCTCCTTGAGCTCAATTCCGATTGGCTAGTAGCCCTAATGGAGTTGACGTCATCGTGCACGTGATGGCATCAGCTCCAATAGCGCGGTATTTGAAAACATTTTAAAAAATCGGAAATGAAGGGGTGCCACTCGGGAATCGTGGCACCCCTTCATTTGGACCCCAAAACTCGGTAAAAACTGAGTAATTCAGTATGGTTGAGAGGTATGAACTGTAGCAATGTATCCTTACTTGTTACTGACTACATTACCTAGAGACAGATACCTGGAGACCTACAAGCAGATGTTACTGAGATCCAAATAATTTTAAAAAGATTGGCTGTCATTTCACAGTATGCTACAGAACCCCATCTGTGTTTCCAGAAATCACACAACATGCCTAAATATTCTGGATGAACTCCCCTTACACAAGAACTGTGTTATTCTTGGTGATTTTGATTACACATTGCTTAACTGGTAGACCTGTGCCACCAACATAAGATATGGTCAAAAATTCTTAGATTTTATATACAAAAGCTGCCTAGACTAGACTGTTAGGGAACCCAGTAGAGAACATAATGTACTTGTCCTGGTCTCAAAAAACTTAGTCTGTATTTATAATCTCCAAGGTGCTCACCTCATTGGTCACATCAGGCCAAACAAGTAACTTCCTCCATCAGAATCTGTAAACTACCAGAAATAAGTATCATGGAGTTCAAGGATTTGAAATGTACAAGTGTTCTACAATTTATGATGAAGTTTCTTAATTTAAGTATAACAATATTACCCAAAATTACAATACTGCAAAACATTGTTCAGAAAAGTTCTATTTGCAATTGGACAAATATATTAACTTGGCAGTCTCAACTTGGTCCAAGAAAATGGGAAGATCTGAAAGCACAGCAGTGTGGTGGCTTATTGTAATAAAAGGAAGTAAAACTACTTAACCTGTGTAACAGAACAGATGGCCCTCAAATTAAGAATATCAAACAGCTTGATAAGAAAATAAAAAAAGGACATGAAAAAACCCAAAAGCATCCCATGAACTCAGACTTGCTACAGAAGCCAAAGACAGTTATAAATCCTTCTTTAATTATGTCAGAAAAATATGAAACAGTACCTCAAATCCTTTCAAGCTTATTCATAATGGTACCAGATACTGCAAACATACTGACAAATACATTTAGTGTTAGCCTCACCCCAGAGGCATCTGCTTCAGAAATGCTTATCCCTAATGGTAGTATTACAACAACCATCATGGAAGAGTATGTAATGAAGGTACTCTCCAAAATAAATAATAACTCAACCTTTGGGCCAGACAATATGCCAAGTTAATAGCACTAAGCATGTAGTGGCAGACCCAGTCATGAGCCTCTTTAAACCGAGCATACCAACTGGCTTTGCGCTGTGGGAGTGTCACACAGCTCTTGTGATGCCACTTCACAAGGGTAGCCCACCACAGACCCCAAGAATTAAAGACCCATTAGTCTTACAAGTCTTATATACAAAGCCATGGAATGTGCTATAACTGACCTAATTAACTGTGGTATCAAAAATCTTTTTTAAAACACCTCTACTGAATTGTCATTTGTGACATAGGCAAATTACATTTATATAAAAGTAATCAAACCATATTGGCAAGTTCACATTTACAAACACTATACATAACAGACTCTATATTGTTATGTATTCTATAAAGTCGGTGGCATTCCATAAATTATTCGTTTTCTGCCTTCTGTTAAACCTCATTCCTCCTCCAAAATAGTTTTCTGCATGTTCCCTTAACTACCATTTTTTCTATTTAATTTTATCACTGTTATAATATTCACTACTTCAAGTATAGTTGGTTTAGATTTTTATTTCAGCCACCAGAATTAAACTTACAAGGCAAGTCAATTTCTGTATCCCATCTCAGAAAAAAATAATTTTCTTAGTTAAATTCATTTGCTTACCCAATATTTCTGACAGAATACTCTGTAGGTATTTTTTAAAGTCTGCCAACTCATTACACTCCCAAAACATATGTTCCCAGTTACCTCTTTCTGCCCCATAATTCAGCATTTGCCATCTACCTGGGCAAAATTTTTTTGGAGTCTACTTGGGGTATAAAAGTGTCTATGCAAACACTTCAAGGCAAAAATTCTAAACCTTCTACACTTTGTTGCATGTTTGGGAGCCTTACATATGTCCTCCATTATTTCTTTGTGAATTGTATATCTAATCTCTCTTCCCAATTTTTTCTTACCTCTAATGATTGATTTCTATAGCTGTTGTGCAGTCATTTATATGCCCTACTAATTATTCTTTTTAACAACAACTTCTGTTCTAGATTCAGTTAAAAACCCAACAGATGCAGGTCTTCCATTTAGGATTCCCATATCCCTTTTTCTCTGATATCAATCCCTGATAGGGCAGGCAATCACTAGCTTGCAATCCAAATGTCTTCTTGGCCTCTTCCCAATACCTTGGTTCCTTTGCCAGCTTTATCCAGTAAATTTCAGCCCTCTAGTTTATTCTCTGTATCCCTAATTGCTGTCATCCTATTAGCAGAATCCCCTTTCTCCATTGTCTGTAGTATATTTTTTACTTTTTGAAAATAGTATTCTGTATGACTGTTGTTATTCTCCTTAAGGATCTGCTTCCAAAATCCCATTCATAGGTAGGTACTACGCTATCTGCCCGAGGGCATTTTTAAGCCTAGCCAGAGTATGTCGTCTTTCGCCACCCCATTGATTAATTAACTGAGCCTCTGTCAAGCAGAGCCAATGAAGTGATCCCAGGGGTGTATTTTCTGTTACCCATCCACTCGTCAAGGCTTCTGTTGAAGAGTGTTGGTGAGGGGCTCTGCCTAATGTAGTTTGGAATTTTGTTCCAGAGCATGGGGAGTCTCTGTGACAGGAATCTATCCCTCCAGCATGTTGTATTTATTGTGGCGAGGTTTAGCTCACTAGAGTGCGTGGCTCGCAGTGACTTGGATTTCTTTAGGTGGAGCATGTCCATCAATTCTGAGTTGGACATGGCTTTATAAGTCAGGCAGAGATCACCTCTGTGTTCTTTCATCGTGACTTGAATTACTCCCACACACACACTTCAACATTATCCCTTTCCACTTTGAATTATAGATTTCTGCTCATATTATGTATAAGAGCCTTAAATGTGTAGCTCTAAAATATCCATTCAAATCAGATGATTCTAAACCTCCTTCTTCTGTTGGGAATATCAGCTTATTCCACTTAACTCTTGTCCTTTTCCCCTTAAAAAAGCCTTCAACTCTTTATTAATTACCATGCAGAACTTCCCTGGTTGATAATATGACTGATCTGTGTATAAAACTAAAGAGACTAAAACATTTTTACTGCTTGTTTCTTTCTATCCATATCCATAGGCAAGAGCTTCCATTTTCTCAGTTTTGTATTATATTTTGTTTAGTCTCTTCCCACATATCTTTAGCTGCCATGAGGAAATTCTTTTTAATCCATACTCCGAATACTTAATTTTATCATTTACCCATAAATTGCTAGACCAATTCATGTGTGAAAGTTTACACACCCCTGTTAAAATACCAGGTTTTTGTGATATAAAAAAATGAGACCACAATAAATAATTTCAAAACTTTTCCCACCTTTAATGTGATCTATAACCTGTACAATTCAATTGAGAAACAAACATCTGTTTATGGAAAAACATAAAAAATGTGCAATACGCTGGTTGCTTAAGTGTGCACATCCTTAAACTAATACATTGTTGTGTGTGCACACATTTAAACTAATACTTTGAAGCACCTTTTGATTTAATTACAGCATTCAGTCTTCTTGGGTGCACACCTGCCATCAATTAAAGTGACTCTGATTAACCCCAAATAAAGTTCAGCTGTCCTAGTAGGATTTTCCTGATATTTACTCAGTTGCCTGCTACAACAAAAACCAAGGTTTGCAGAGAGGGTACAAAGCATCAAAGGGATCTTGAAAGGTATCGGTCAGGAGAAAGGTACAAAACAGTTTCCACAGCATTGAATATACCATGGAACACAGTGAAGACAGTCATCAAAAAGTGGAGAAAATATGAGACAACAGTGATGTTGCAAAGAACTGAACATCCCTCCAAAATTGACGAAAAGACAAGATGAAAACTGCTCAAGGAGGCTCCCAGGAAACCTACAGCAACGCTGAAGGAGTTGCAGGAATTTCTGGCAAGTACTGATTGTGTACCACATGTGACAACAATCTCCCGTATTCTCCATATGTCTGGACTATGTGGTAGGGTTGCAATACAGAATCCTTTTCTTACACAGAAAGGCATCAAGCCCCGGCTAGAATTTGAAAAACAATACATCAAGTCTCCCAAAAGCATGTGGGAAAATGTGTTATGGTCTGATGAGACCAAGGTTGAACTTTTTGGCCAAAATTCCAAAAGGTACGTTAGGCACAAAAACAACACTTTGCATCACCAAAAGAGCACCATCCCCACAGTGAAGAATGGTGGTGGCAGTATCATGCTTTGGGGTGGTTTTTCTTCAGCTGGAACTGGGGCTTTAGTCAAGGTGGAAGAAATTATGAACAGTTCCAAATACCAGTCACTTTTGGCTCAAAACCATCAGGCGTCCGCTAGAAAGCTGAAGATGAAGAGGAATTTCACCTTTCAACACGACAGTGACCCCAAGTATACATCCAAATCAACAAAAGAATGGCTTCACCAGAAGAAAATTAAAGTTTTGGAATGGCCCAGCCAGAGCCCAGACCTAAATCCAATAGAAAATATGTGGGGTGACCTGAAGAGGGCTGTGCACAAGAGATGCCCTCACAATCTGACAGATTTGAAGCGGTTTTGCAAGGAAGAGTGGGCAAATATTGCCAAGTTGAGATGTGCCATGCTGATAGACTCCTACCCAAGAAGACTGAATGCTGTAATTAAATCAAAAGGTGCTTCAACAAAGTATTAGTTTAAGGATGTGCACACACAACAAAGTATTAGTTTAAGGGTGTGTACATTTATGCAACCAGTGTATTGTACATTTTTTATTTTTTATATTTTTCCTCCTAACAGATTTGTTTGTTTTTCAATTAAATTGTATAGATTATAGGTCACATTAAAGATGGTCTCATTTTTTTATATCACAAAAAAACTGGCATTTTAACAGGGGTGTGTAAACTTTTTATATCCACTGTAGCTATAGCCTTTGTTTTATCTTCACTGATTTTATATCGTAGAAAAAACTGGAACTGTCTCAGAATATTCAACAACACTGAGATGTCCTTTTCTGGTCCCATCAGGTGCAAAATAATATAATCTGCAAATAAACCCAATTTTTCTTGAACATTGTACCAATTATATTCTTGAATCTCTGAATCCCTTATTTTCTTTGCCAGGGGTTGTAAATGTAATGCAAATAATAAAGGGAAAAGAGGATACTCCTGCTTGATTCCTCTGGTCAGACTCAACTTTCCAGAGAGGAACCTTCCTATTAGATTTTTTTTTGCTTCTGATCCCTCATGTATCCTATCAGTTAACCCTATTGTATCAGGAAATGTAAATGCATCCATTGCCCTACTCAGAAAATCCCAGCCTTCTTTATTGAATGCTTTCTCTGCATCATGACCCACCAACAACAGTGGTATTTTCTTACATTCTGCTTAACTCAGGATCATCATTGTTCTATCAATGTTGTCAAATATTTCCCTCCCCTACACAAAACCACATTGGTTATATCTGTCAATTTTGGTATCACCTTTGCCATTCTTTCAGCCATTATAGATATGAACACTTTATAATCATGGTTTAGAATTGAAGTTGGCCTATATGAAGCTGGATCAGAAGGTTCTTTACTGTCTTTAGTTCTTAAAGCAGCCTCAGCTTTTTTTCCAGGATGTTGCTGCCTCCCTTCCTTTACAGTACTGCTAAACAAAGCCTTCCTGATCTTTATAACTTTCTTTCATCCTAACTTCCAAACCTCTACCAGAATACCATCTATTCCTGGAGACTTTCCTGTAAATTGGTTATACATCACCATTTTTATTTCATCCCCTCTTGTCTAAACTGTTAGTTGTTGATTCTCATCCACCTCTAACTTTGGCATATTTAAGTCTTCCATAAATATTTCAAGTTGTGCTTTTTCTTGATATCTATACTTCTCTGCTTTATACAAATTTTCATAAAATTTCTGAAATATCTCTAATGACTCTGCATGATCTGTGGTCATTTTTCTTGTTATAGACTGCCCAGATTTGGGAAAAACCCTTTCTACTTTCTGTTGTCTAAGTTGTGCCAAAGGTTTTTGTGGTCTAGAGTTATTATAAAAACAATTGCTTAACAGCAGTCTTTCTAAAGTAATTCATGGTTTCTGGGCACTCCCATTATATTCTGTTTAGCACTCTACAATTGTGCCTCCTCTTGTTCTGTGAGATTCCCTTTATTTTGCAATACTTTGTCAGCCCCTCTAAATAATTTGTATTACTTCTTAACCAGATAATCTTTTCTTTTATATCTGTCCTATTTTTAAATTTAACTTTCATTTTATCCCACTCACTAATTATAACTTCTGAAGTACTTTCTATATTCTCTAATAACTATTGGATAATTTCCACTATCAGATCCTTATGTTCCTGTCTTTTTAACGGGTATGCACCAGTGTCTCATCTTTACTTCATTACCCTGTATTTTTATCTTAATTATTGGTATATGATCTGAAATAGTAATTGAATGTGTATTAAAGTTCTCAATTAAGTGGACATGTTGCTGTGAAATATAATTTCTGTCATGTCTAGCCCAGTTATTGTACCTTGGGGAATAATATGTACATTTTCTCTGAGTTCCTACTACTGAATTCACATCTTTCATACCAAATATTTTCATAAGTTTCTTCAAAAATCTATGCTAGTCCCCACCTATAATTAATACTCTATGTTGAAAGCTAATTATTTCTTCTAAATTTTTTTAAGCTCCGAAGTAGCAGTTTTAGGTGGAATATAATTACATGCCAGTGTAATACTCATCCCATGCCAGTAGCCCCTTACTACTACAAATCTGCTATTATATTTTTCCCCACTTCTCTCTCCTCTAGCAAAGCACTCCTCTTTTCCTTTGTCCCTGATATATTGTAGAATATCCATCCTGAAATCCTTTTTTTATCAAATTCACATACTTATTTCTTTCCAAATATTTATCCTTTAGCATGGCTATTTGTACTCTACATTTCTTAATATAATTATGTATTCTTTTCTTTTGTCTATACCTTTGCAACCATTCACATTGCAAGATAATATGGAAAGTGTTGACATTACGGTAATAAGTCATTATTCCTACCCATAGCTTTTTTAAATGTCTAATTCCCGCTTTTGTGATACATGCACCCATAAATGTTTGGTAGGTTAATCCTTTATACAGTTTTTTTTCTTACAAATATTGGAATCTCTGTTACATTTTATAAAACTTTTTGTTTTAATAAAAACCCTCAAAAAAAAAAAACAAGCACACCCCTATAACCTATTAACTTAATACAAACACAGCATAATTATGTACATCTTCAAATAATAAATTTTAACCCTTCTAAACCTTGTGTTGTATAGGCAGCTGCTAACACAGGCCCTAGTTAACCTGAAATTTAAGTTATCCATGGTCATGTTATTGCCTATGCTTCTGCTTACACTAATTAATGTCTGTTCTTTCTTTATATTTATTCTCCATCCCCCAGATGTGAAAACTACTTGCATACTTTCAGAAGTCATTAACTTTTAACCTTGAAGAAACCAGCATTCTCTTTCTTATTGCCCTATTATCAGTTTGCCTCCATGGAAAAAAGAGAAAAAAGAAAAATGTATTCCTCTATTACAGCCTGAAAAACAAGATGAAACATTTATTGCTAAAGAAAAACTTTTCATTATCCAGTGTTTTCATAGTTACTTGTTTCCACTTAAAAATTATTAGATTAAGCAATGGTCTTAATCCATACGTTCACCTATGCAAAAGTAAGAGAAACATCTACATATATTATGATCTGTGTACTTTTACACCTCATCTCCCAAGTCAACAGTTTGAGATTACAGCCTATTAACTTAAACATGCTTTTGTGTAGCTTTTCTTCTCTTTTTGCACTGCAATGCCTACATTTCTTCATACCAAAAAAGAGAGAGAGAAGAAGAAAAAAGGCATCTGTTTACTTTAATAACTTAAATCACATACAAGAACAACTAAAATACTTTAATGTACAGTATGCAGTTTATATTGTGAAAAGTTTCATAGAAATACTGTTAGGAAAATAAATTGTTTACTTAGTTACCTCCCCCACAGAGTTCTTCCAAACATTAATAGCATAATCACAAGTTTAACAAAGTCAATAAAAGTCCACTCTTTCCACTTATTCTTATACAGCCATATTTCACAAATGTAATTGATGCTTTTCAGTCTCACATTTATTCACTAATTTCCATATTGCTGGTGTTCTTCCTGTTCATCTCTATCTCCCAACTCCAGATTCCTGTTCAGTTCCCCTGCGCTCCTAATTCTTCTGGTCAACTCCTGTACTTTTCTCTGTCTCTCAAACTTTTTCCCTTGGAGCAGTGCAAAGGTTTCACTGGCAAAGTCTCTCGTGTGCTTTATTATCGGACAAATAGAGTCCACTTCTGTTTGCTGGCTCATATTTTTTTAACATACTTTTGCATTACCTCATTAGCCTGTTCTGCATGAAAAAATGACTTTGATCCTCCCGGAAAAAATATTCTGAATACACTGAATACAACAGCTTGAATCTCACACCTGCTCTTCGACATTTTCTGATTACTAAAATAAATTTGTGTCTGCTCTGCCTGTTGTGCAGTGAATAATCATTTTCCACAAATACTCTACTGTTCCCAACTTTTAATATTTTGCCCTTTGCCATTTTCCATAGTTTTGTAAGGATCAACTCTTTTTGCTGGTAGGTTTGCATCTGTACTAGTAAAGGTCTTGGCTGCTTTCTCATGGCTGTATTTGGAGCATACACACAATGTGTCCTTTAAGAGTTTCTGCTGTGGAATACCACTGCAATTGCTTATTTGTGCCTTCATAAAATTAATACAGTCTCTTCCTTCTAGTTTCTCAGGTACAGCAGAAAATTTCTGATTTTGCCTACACGTTCTGTCCTCTAATTCTGCCATTTTTTGATACATTTCTTCGTAAGCAGTCTCATACTCGGTCATAGTTTCTTCATTTCAGCGTCTGATTTTTGCAGTTTTATCAGCTAATCTGAGTACCTGTTTAAAGCTTTTTCCATTTTCTATAACCTGTTATTTGAGTTTATGCACTCCTTCAGCATTTCATTTATTTTAATCAGATCTGAGCACATTTGATTTATTTTTTATCTCTGGAATACACAAAGCCATATCTTGCACCAAAACTAGACTTAAAATGCTTTTTACTGGACAGCTGCAGGATTCTTCTTGGTCGGTGTTTTCTCTTCGTTTTTTCTAGTTGATTTTCTTTCAGGCTGTCTTTGTTTCTTCTTTGCAGGCATTCAGGCAGTGTACTTATTAGCCAGTAAGTGAATTTTACTCTCAAGTTGACAATATCTGTGGTTGCAGTTTCTTAGTTTCTGTTTTCACACTGTGAAAGCTGAAGTTAAGCTGTTGATCAGTTTGCAGCCATCTTGGAAGTCAAACATGGTATCAAAAATCTTACCGGATTCAACTCCTGACAATTCAGCGCTGTCAAAGGTAAAGTCTGCCTTATGATCTGGTGAACTTCTTTGAGAGAGTTACTCAAGCTGTGGACTATGGACAAGCTGTCCACACAGCATACTTTGACCTAGCCACAGTATACTGTTTAGACAGCATGCCCTGACTTAGCCATGGCATTCAGTACCATACCACATGCAAATACATTAACTGAGTTGAAGGAACTCCAAATTAATCCATATTTGGTTAGGTGGATAGCCAGCTGACTTAGAAACAGGACCCAGAGAGTAAGGGTAGGAAGTATGTGCTCTGAGATCATGATGGTGGTCAGTGAGTTTACACAGGGATCTGTGCTAGGACCTCTTCTGTTTGGTATCTATGTCTCAGATCTCCACTTATCAAACATGGATCTTTGGTTAACAGAGTTCACAGATGACTGTAAGCTGTGAATCATCATCTAGTCCCCGTCTGACATGCATGCACTCCAGCACAAACTTACACTTGTCAGTAGCTTATGTACTAAAAATGAACTCAAACTCAATTCCAAAAAGTGCAACATTTGTTCAGTCCCCCCCCCCCCCCTCTCAGCTCCAGCTAACAGCATAGATAACACACCAGTTCAGAATGAAAAGGTCAGTAGAAACCTAGTGACCTGGGTGGACAGCTATCTGATGTTTGACCATCACTTTGCAGTGGTGGTTAGGAAATCCTTTTACCTTGCCTAGCTCATAGAAAATAGTATTTTTTTTAGATCAAAATAAATGCACCCCCCCCCACACACACACACACACACACACTTGTATTTTGCTTTGATTAGAGCTATTCTTGAGTACAGTGCTCCATTTGGGATGTACCTTATTAAGCATGTCACACAACTGGAAAGATTCTAGAAGTTTGTAGTTAAAAAGATGAAGGACCTGAAAGATCTGAACTACAAAGATAGACTGGAAGCGTTATCCTTTTACTCCATTTCTTTTGGACTCCTGTGGGGGAGACCTGTGTCTTGCTTATAGGGCTAAATGGGCTCCAGCGTTCCAAGAAGTCTTATACCTCAAAAAATTAAACAATCCATACATCATGGGCAGACTGGAACACAAAAGGTGCATATATCCAGAGTATCAACAGGAAATAAAGAACTGCACGTCCATCAGGCTTAAAATACATATCTTTTATTTATCACCAAAGATGGTAATATAATGTATGTCGTAGACACTCTTGCTTACATGTACAACTCCATGGTCGCACAGTCATGGAGAATAAAAAATCAGATTACTGATGGCATAGTAATTTGACACAAGTAGAAATCACCTTGGTGTCTTACTGCTAAAAGTCTGATCAGGGTGTCTCAGCATGGAAAATAAAAGGCAACACATTGAAACTAGTCCAGTTTACACTTGACCAAATGTAGGGAAATAAGTCAAACCCTGGCTTCCGCCCCTGGAGTGCATCCTAGGGTGTAGGCACTGCCTTCTGCTATGGGATTGGTTAGAACTCCATGCCAGCTTGCCTGTTCTGAGGAAGTAGCCTCTTCAGTTAAACAACCATGAGTCACAGAGTACCTGAGGACAACAACACCCCTCCCATGTCTTCCCCAATGCCAACAAGGTCAGAATGTCCAGGTTAAAGGGGATAAACAGTGTCCATTACTATGGCTCACAGTTAAAGCCTAGCCTTCAAACAAATATTTGAGCTGTGGTGAGAAATTGTGGATGCCAGATGACACGCTTAAGGAACAGAGATGGATACAATACTGAGTCAGACATACAGTCATTAGCAGGCATGGTGTCCAGTGCCATTTCCCTGTTATCCAGCCCCTGGCATTTGCCCACTGCATGCTCATCTCTGTTTTGAGACTGTGGATGAATATGCACTTAGAGCTGGTGGATAAGTGACAACTTTATCCTTCTGTCTTGCAAGATGCATGTGGACAAGGAAACCTTAACTCTGAGATGGATAAAGGTGATGATTCCACTGCAGTCTACAGATTCTCCCTGTTGTGTCCTCCTTAGAAGAAACTGGCCTTTTCCCCTGATCCCTTCCTTCTGTCTCATTGAGTATACTCTAAGGTTATCAAGGATTCTATATGTGCAGCTTAGTTGTACCCAGACCCTTCTTCTCTGGTCTGAAAATGGTGTATGTACCCTATAATCCTTCAGAAGAGTGGAGCAAGTCCTCTGAACAGGCATCTGCATTCTATCTACTTGTAGCTGTTTGATCCAGCACAGGACCAGAGACCACAACACTATGCCAAAGAAGTCAAAAGCTCTGGACATAGTTGATAAGAAAGTTCACTGCTTTGTCCTTTTGGAGTTGAACTGTTCCTCTCAGTTTTCCAAATTCTAGTTCTCCATCATGAGTGTATCATTGGAGACACTTTCCTCATTCCAGGAGTCTGTATTGCAGTTATCTTGGGTGTGATTATAATGTAAATTTTATTGTTGCATATAACAGCTTCTCTCTTTTTCTTTCTGTCAGAGTAATATCTAATCTGGGAGTTGGCAAAATGGTTAAGGTATTTACCTCAGAGCCACAAGATACAGAGTTTGATTCCCACATTGGGAAGTATGGCTAGACTGAAAAACACACAAAACAAATGGCTAAAAAGCAGCTGAACAAACCTCAATACTCCAAACTAGTACAGAACAACATAAATCAAGGTTCAGCCATCCACAAAGAGAGTTTAATGTCAAGCTTTCGAGTCAAAACTATTTTTCAAATACACAAGCTTCCTATAAAAACTATGCAATAAATATACATTGCCAGTCAGTCATAAAACAGAACAAATTAAACAATTACAGTAAACAATCACTGACAATTCCAAAATAATCTCACACAAGGTAAATAATTTAAAACAAATAAGAGGCATCATACATATGACTGTCTAAGTTTTAAAATAGGTTTAATACTATTTACTTTGTTAAGACCTGGTAACATATCTGCTCTAAAAAAATGATCCATGTATATTCTGCTCTTTCTGTCATGTTAAGGACATCTCCACCCCTTTTATTACTACAAATTCTTTGAAGTATTCTAAACTTAAAAGTATGGTCAGCACCTTCTTGCATAATGTGTAGACTTAAAGCATTAGTGTCAACTTTCCCACAAATTTCTGACAAGTGTGAAGTTATTCTTTCCTTGAATTTACAATTAGTTTTACCGATCTAAAAACTAGGATATTTCACACAATTCGCTAGGTAAACAATATTCTCAGTATTACATGTACCAAACATTTTAAAAACAAAGTAGTTTGTAAAATAGGATGTAAAAATTTGGTATCTGTATTAATAAACTTGCAATATATGCAATTATAGCAGGGGATGGTGCTCTTATTTCTAACACAAGTTTCTTTATTCTCTGTCTTAAGATCTTTATAGAGCAACAGTTGTTTCAGTTTCTTCTCTTTCTTATATATAAAGAATGGTTTATTCCCTACTTCTTAACATTAGCGTCAGAATTTAGGATCGTCAAATATATTTCAATAATATTCCTAATCTGTTACAAGTGCTAGCTTTACTCAGTGGCTGGCAGTATCCTAGCCAATGTGGTTTCCCTGAGTTGTGATTATTGCTAATTGAAAAAATATTCTGTAATACACAACTCCCTCATGTCCTTACTGCACTGCAGATCCCATTCTTCCCTTCATTGTGCTCCATCCTCCCTTCTACACATTCTTCCTACTACATCCACCTCTCCTCAACTCTAGCTGCAGCTTTATCCACCACTAGACACACTACCCCCTTCAAGTCCATATTTCTTTTCAGTTGTTTCTAACTGCTCACAGTTTTTTGTTAACCTGTCCTGCTCCACTTTCTGGAAGGTCTAGATAAATATGTTTCCTACCAGTCTGAGGTGATAAGATTGGCTTGCTTCATTCAACCTCAGAGATACCTATTCCTATTTATTTATTTAGCTCTACCTTGAAAATGTCCATTACAGAACCGTCAGTTCAGGGTTAACTATATTTCTCAGTGGAGATCAAAAAGCTAACAATGCCATTTGTCTCAAGGGGGCAGGACATCTGCAGTCTTTTGTAATTTGCAAAATAGGTTCCAGATGTGTTTTCCTTGAGAAGGAAATTCAGAAATTCACTATTTGTATAGTTTCTTGAGGTGATAAGATTAACTAGTGTCTTTCAACCTTGTGGGTGTCTCTTCCTACATATTTATATAGTTCTGCCCTGAAAATGTCCATTAGAACACTTTCAGTTCAGAATTAAGTTATTCATCTTTGCATTTGTCCCAGAAGGTTTCGTATGTTCTAGTGGTATTTTCCTTGTAATAGGAATTAAGAATTTCACTCTTTTCACAGTGTAATTACTCTTGTGGCTGTAACAAAAATAGGGTGATATGTATATTTCCAGGAGTCCCCTGGGATAGTAAACATGAAAAAAGATGATTCATACACTCAATTTCTCAATACCTGTGTAGGTTTGATCTGTAACAAGGTTTACCTAATTCTAAGCAGACAAGACACTACTGGAAATTAAGAAATCAGTTTGCTGTTACTTTGACATGCTCTTGCAACAGCTGATAGAACTTGTGTTGCCAAATGCCAATACAGCTCAGCAGTTTTTCCATACTAAATTCAGACAACCTTGGTTAAGGTTAATGTCCATATAAGATTTATCTTTCCATCTTCTATTTATTTATTTATTGCCATTTTATGTAGGACTAGATACATTCATTTTGGAGTACATCCCATTGTCATATTTATCATTTTTTCAGCATATTGTCATGGCTACCTCAGCATCTAACTGCCTGTGCTGTTAGAAAAACTCATCTGCTGAGTGGCATGGACTTTGCTGTGCCTAGATTCTTAAACATAACATTTAACAGTTCAGTTTGTATTACAATTCTAATAAAGTGACTAAAGAGATGTTGAAAAACCTAGGAAAAGTCACCTTCTATGTAATCTACTTTCTGCTTTTTCATCTGCAAAGTGAAGAATACACTGAACCTCATAGCACAAAGGGATGGAGCTTGATGGCCCAAGATCAGTTTAGTAGTTCTTGTGCTGATGGAGAAACCTGGGAATGGCAGACAAATGGAGGGGCTCAGCCCACTTGCTTCCATCAGGGTGGGAGGGATGTATGCCCAGAAATGTATTTTACACTTGAACTCCTCAGTGGAGATCAAAAAGCCAACAGTGCCGTTTGTCTCAAGGGGGCAGGACATATGCAGTCTTTTGTAACTTGCAAAATTGAGCAACAGGCCACCCAGTGACCAGTGTATTCTTAGCCCCAGGGACATTACTGGGCACTGATGGGGAACTAGTAGGGCTAAAACAAAGACCACAGTCTCCCATATAGATGATGGTACCACTCCTGACATGCTTGCCTCTCCTCCCTTGGGGAATGAAACCTCCATAAAGATGTTGGTCCTGGAGGAACAAATATGTTTTTAGAGTGGCCAAGGGATAACTCTTGATGGTCAGGGGCTAAAGAGATAAAAAATGAGCACACAAAAGCAAGGAACAAAAAACGTGCATAACGTACAGTCTCACTCTTTATCTAAACCTAGAGATGTTTCGATTAGATGATGCCAGTCCCACACTCTTCTCTTTTTCACCAAGGTCCATGAGTTTGAAAAATGGATGTCTGTCTCAACATTGTTGGATCCTGTTTTCCTAAGTCAGTGCATTTACTGAACTGAGAGAGCAAAGTGCCTGACTCAGAAAATTTGTATGTATTCTATTAACCCTTTAATTTGAGTGCTGAGTTTCCTCAGTACCTGATAACACTTAAACTAAACTGGGTTTCAAGATATCTCATTTTCCTATATTTCTTTTCTAATTTTAAAATATTAAAAGCTAAAATCTTAATTTTTTTTAAATTACAAAAATTTTACTTTTTAATTAAAAAATAAACATTTTCATACCCTCTTAATATGTGTTTAGAATTAATTGTTACAGTTAATATGTTAATAAAATAGTTAGCCTTAAACTAATTAAATAAATGATCCTTAACTGAGCCCAGAAGTGAGACAGCAAGGTGCCAGATATCATTCCATCTCCTCTCCTCCCGTCTACAGAGAAACGGGTTATAGCTAGCCAGTCTGTGTCCTGCTTTAATGTGATGTAAGCATTGATATAAGTTATTTAACTACAGCCACTATAACAGCTTACCCAGTGATCTTTAATCAACTGCAGAGAAATTGCAGAACTGAGAAAAGGCTCTCAGCTGCAAGGGTAGGTTTTGTCTACAGATTATTGCTTTTTATTAAAACTGGTAGCGGACCGGAGTTCCGCTGTGGCGACCCCTAACCGAGAAAAGCCGAAAGACACAAACATTAAAACTGGTAGGATATTGTGTGTAAATCTGTTTGCACAGTTAAAAGTATACACTGCTGGTAGCAATGATCAAGCTTTTATGAAAAAATGGAGATTAGAGTTAGAGGATGAACACTCATAATCAAATGCTGCTGTCAAGAGAACAGATAATATATTCTGACAGTTATGTCAGTGGGCAGTGTTAGAAGTATACACTTCTCATAGGAGCACTTAATATTTTTTCATTTAAAATATGTGTATTTGGAAAGACGTATGGGTGACTGACTTGTTGGAACACATCATATAGCAAAAGCTGCTTTTAGTGGTAATGCCAAGTCCCTCATTTAACACACACAGTTAAGGCTGTACATGGTTGTCACTTTTGAAGTGACACCCTCATTCCATGTGCAAAAATGGGAAAAAGGGGTTATGGATGGATGGATGGATAGCTGGATTAAGGCTTTATGAGTTGTTAGCAGATGCTTCCTGTGATGCGGGGTTTGATTCCCTCAGCTTCGATTTGTCTATTGTATAACCTTCATCAAGTCACTTAACCAGACAGTGCTTTGGGGCAGTTGGATAATTAGGCTAGTCTGTCAGTGGTCTCCTAGACTGCATGCTTATTAACTACCTGTGAACCTATAATATATTTCCTCTGTGTAAGCAGATCAAATGTTACAGATTATAATCAACCCATCAATACACCACTGTGGATTTCCATACAGGACAGTGATTGCATCATACCAAAGGCTGTTTTCAGGGAAAAGCAATATATTTCTTTTTTTTTTTTTTTTTATGAAGGGAATGAACCCCATTCCTAAGTCAGAGTATGATTAAAGTTCATGAAATTAGTATTGGTTCAATCTTTGATGCTAGCCAAAAGTGTTCTTTGCAGCACCTACAATGTGCCCAGACCTGACTCCTTCTGCAATTCACATGGAGTTACATGTATTGGTAACATATTTAAGTACAGTTATAAATTCTTTTTTGTAAGACCTATTGTTCCTACTACTATTGGAGATGTCTGGGTATCCTTCTTCCACACTGCACTCGTTTCCCCCTGCAAATCCTGGTATTTTATGACTTTGTGTCTCTCTGCATGTAAAACACTGTAGTCACTGGGTGTGGCAATTTCAGTGATCAGTGCTACTTTTGTCTTCTTTTCATGGACTACTACATCTGGTTTTCTCGCATCTATTTTTTGAACTGTTGGTAATAGGTGATCCCATGTGATATAAACTTCATCATTTTCTATAATGTTTTGTGGCTCATGTTTCCAATGTTTTTCAGCTACTTCAATATTATAAGGTTTGCACAATCCCCAGTGCAACCGTCTTGCCACATTATTATGCCTTTCAGCGTACAGTCCTTCTGCCATTAGTATATCACAACCAACAACAAGATATGGGACTGTTTCCAATTCTGTTTTACAAAACCTATATTTGTCTGTTTCTCCCAAGTGTACAACTTTGTAAACCAATGTGTACATAGTCCACTATCTTGGGCCGCCAGTATTAACCTTTCGTCTTTCGGTTTAAATTCACCTGTCCTTAACCATTCCTGTGTTCGATCCTGATAGACATGAGGTTGTTCCATGAGTTTTCTGTACTTGCAACTATAGTTATCCATTTTCTACATTTCTTGCCTTCTCATCTGATCCTTCACCTTATAGTCTTTCTTTTGTTTTTTGGCACATTCAGTTGCTACCTGATTTTTATCTACTTCTGAATTTATTTACATTCACGCTTGACACCGATATGCTTCTGCTAAACTAAGCAGGGAAGTAATCTTAGGCTTATTCTCCTCATGTTTTAAAACTGTCACTATGTTTATGTCTTGTGAGGTCAGCAGATATTTATGCAGTCCTACGAATGTAGATCTATACACGTAATCAATTTCGAGGAGGCCCATACCGCCTTCAGAACAGGGAATATAGTCTTGGTATACAGCGATTTTTATAAATCATTTGGTAAGCATGAAATGTTTTTCTTGTTTTCCTGTCCAACCTTTTGGGGTCAGTCAATCACTCCAAAACTGTAAGTTAAGACAGGAAGGACAATTTGGTTTACAGCTTGAACTTTGCTGCTAGAGTCGGAGCTGTTTTCAGTATTAATTTTATTCTTCTAAAATATTCCTCACTAAGTTTTATTAATACTTGTTCGTGTTTTATTATTGATCCTTCATCAAGTTCCAGATATTTATACACTCTGTCTTGCTCAAGTTCTTTTATATCACATTCCTGTTCCAGCCTGATGTTTTCTTGGTGCTACAGCTTTCCTGCTTTAACGGTTGCTTTTGCACATTTATCAAGACCAAATGACATTCAATCATCTGAAAAAAGTTCTGACCACTTGCAGCTGTGCTTTCAGTTCCTCATCTGATGAACTACACAGTTTTAAATCATCCACGAAAAGAAGATGAGTAGTCTTTACACTTTGTTGTTTTCTGGGAGGCAAAGTGTAGCCATGACCTAGTCTGTTAAGTAGACAGTTTACTGGGTTAAAGGCAAGACAAAAGAGCAGCGGTGACAGAGTCACCTTGGAATATTCCCCCTATGGATTTTTATTCCTTAATCAAGCAACTCTTCTCTCAAATCATTTTCTTCTAAACAGAAGGCACATTCTTTGTTCTCCATTTCCTGTGGGCATTCTACAGAAAGTTTCAGAGCATTTTCCTGTGCCGAATTCTGTTCAGTTTCATCCTGTGTTATTTGTTGCGTTTTCATATGGAAACTCACTGGCCTATTAAAACACAATATTGACTCCATCAGAGTTGCCACATTTTCCTGTTCCTTCCCTTGCTGTGTAGCTCCAGTTGAAGTTTTGTACTGGTTTCCCATGGAAGGCTCCAAAGTATCTTTATATGGCAACTGATCAGATGTTTCCCACTCCACTGGTTCCTCCTTAATATGAAGATCCATTGCTAAATCTTGCTGTGGTGTTATCAGAGTTATATTTTCTATACTAAACCCTTCACTCCGCAGGTAATGCATAACCTCAGTTTCCATTTCTTTAACTTCTCCAGATGCCTTTGCCTGTATTTCTCTTCAAATGTCTTTGATGCTGGTCTTTTTGTATTGATTAGTTTTATTTTCTCCTTTGCATAAATATTACACCATATTAAATCTCTTTTCTTTCCCATATCCATATTTCTTCTTCAGATGTCTGCTGCTCCTCCTGTTTCTCCTTACTTGGTGGATTTGTTGTTCTGTCATGCTTTGATTTAACCTGTGTTAGACTTATTACACAAAATTCTTCACTTCACAGGTATTCCATAATTTCAACTTCTATTTTTTTTAACTTCTACTGTACTAATCTTCTATTTTACATTCCCTCTTTATGATCTTTTCCATATCTGGATGTTCTTGCCTGTATTTCTCTTCGAATATCTTTGGGGCTGCTTTTTTTGCATTCTAATTTGGCTTTCTCCTTTGCACATGTATTGCACCATTTCATATCTCTTTCTTTCCCATGTCCATATTTCTTTTTTATTCCTTTCAAAAATCTCTAGATATTGTTCTTTATATTTTCACACTGCCTCAGTCACTTCTTTTTCAAATGGCCCAGTGTTTCTTGGTATATATATAATGTTTTTCATAAATTTGTTGAAGCTTTTGACAGTTTTTCTTGTTCAAGTATATTTCTTTCCTCTAATTTCTCTTTTAATCTTTTTGTAGATCTCCTGTCTGGAAATGCTGTACTTCTTGCATAATAGTGACAATACATAACTTCTTTCTTATCCTCAGAAGTCCACTCTGTCATCTTTATGGCGCTATTTTGGCCTGTCAGTTTTTGTGGACTAGTACTTCTTTCAACAACAGTGGGCCATCCTTCCCCTGATCCTGACCTAGTCCTAAATTAGGAATTTTTCCATGACTTGAGGATTCTACACTGTCATTTTTTCCAGTTATGACACTGGTTTGCCTTTCAGGACTGGGCAATTTATTTATTCTGGGACTTGTGCACCCAACTAGTTTTTTTTATTTTTTAACCTACTTCTTTCCATGATATATGCTGTATAAAATACAGTCTATATATCAGTGTCATCTTGGAGAGATTTTGTAGAAAACCAGGTCCACTTTGTGAAGTTACTCACCAAGACTTGAGGATGAATTCAATTCCAGCAATGCTACTCTCCTTTGCTTGCTGATTTTGTCATCTCTCACTATTTCTTAGTGTGGGTGGGACAGAAGTCCCACATTATACTATAGCAACTGCAGAGTGCAGCTGATTTCCTAAGAATGCAGAGCCAGATAGTAATTCATCACAAGCTGCTTTCAGGTTAAAAGTCCTGTGTTGTGTCCATGTGAGTCATAAATCCCCATTTCATATTATAATAACCTGTAGTATTGGGAGCTGACTGTAAGACAATATGATAGACTGTAACATATTAGGCAATTTGCATTCTTCCGTTGGGGATCATACCTCTCAATGCCTAAGAGCTAGAAATCTGGAGAAAGCTAAAAATAATTAGGACAAATGCCCAACATCAGGGACAGATTTTAAATGTTGCTGTTATAAACTTAAGTTGATAGGATAACAGATTTTGCAGTAACATGCATTTTATCAAGAATATGAAGTCTGAAACTCAAATGTGGGTCATTATTCAGTGATTTCAATTGCCAGTGATTTGCCAGAAAACCATAGCATATGATTTTATCCATTTTCATCAGATTCAACCTTTGGGACTTCGATCCTACTCTGATCTGGTCTCAGCACCTTCAAAACTTTGGATCCAGGACTATGTGTCCTCCCCTACCGAAAATTCCCTCACCACTCTCAAATTACCTGATATCTCATTTGCTGCTTCAACCAAATGGTCGCAGAGTCTGATCTCTACAATTGGATAAGTGTTTTTCCACTGTCACCTTCCCTAGAGTACTTCAGTATATTTCCTAGTTTATGTCATAGTTGCTGTTAGCTTGTTTTTTCCTGTCCTGTTAGTAATTAAAAAAACTTCTTATGTTATTTTATAAAGATCAGCTTTCTAATATAGTGTTAAATATTTTCTACCGTATGCTACTTGTAGGACTGGTTGTTTTTTCATTACAGTATGTTGTTAACTTGTAAGTTCATGTAGTGCCTTTTGCTGAACTTTTATAGCGTTTTGACAGCATTTCTGATGGCAAACAAAACTTTTAAAAAGTCTGATAAATGTGGCCACAAAATTACCACTCAGGACCCCCACTCCCTTTGTGTATACTGTTTTGAGTGGCATACCTCAAAACAGAATGTGAAGCCTTTGCTTCATTTGGTCACAAAGCTCTTCAAAATAAAAAAGATAAGTTGATTTTAAAGGGTCTTCTTCCAGCTTCTTCAATTACCTCAGTTGCCTCTCCCTCATCCTTGCCTCAGAGAGACAAAGCAAAAAGACAGTGGAACTTTAAAGCTGAAGGATCCCATTCAAGGCAGTAAGAATCCCTAGAAGAGCATTGAGAGACCCAAGAAATGGTCTCCAGACCCCACAGCCTCCATAGGTCCGGTGCCAAAAGATGTAAAGTCTTTGGGTCTGAAGCATCAGATCCATTCTCCATCTCCATTCCAGTTGTTCTCTCCAGATCCAGTTAGTCCTTGACTTCATTCCCCATTTTACAACAGTGATCCAGGGTCTCTTCAACTGCTTCTTCCAGGTTTACCCATTCTTTTAGGAGTCTGACCAAAGCCAATGTTGACAGAATGATGTGGAGGTTCCGTGGGACACAATTACTGTTGGAGGTCCTCCTGACTGCATCCGCTCTAATAGAGTCAGAAACATTACCCTCGACTACCCCCTTTCAACTCCATTGTAGGTCTGTCCTTTGGAACCGCAGCCCTTGGATCCAAATATTTCCAGAGCTCCTACATCAGTGCCAGTAGTGCCTTCCACATCAGCTCTGACTATGTCCCAGTCACTTAACTTTGAGCCTGTTGGATCAAGATGAGTGTTGGAGTCAAACATTCGGGGCCAGCATTCAGGGAGAGGGGTGGACTCCAAAACTGTCTGAGCTGTTCCTTCCTCTTGGGACATCTGTTCTCAATATCTTGGCTCCAATGTAAGACTTGGAGCTGGGAGGAGATTTGAGCTTTGAGCTCAGACACAAACACAAACTGGATCCGTACTACCAAAAGAAGAAGCACCACAGTGCATCCAACTGCCCAAATAAATCCTGCAAGCACGATGAGTTAACATACTGTTTATTACAAAAAACAAAAAAATCACATAAAGCACTTTTCGTCAGGCCACATAGCCCAACTTCTTCAGATAATTATACAACACAGGCCATACACTATATAGGAAGTGAAAAGTTAGCTGGTTCCTGAATCAGCAGGAATCAGCTGCTCTTAAAGTGGCAACCACCTTCATTCATTACCTAAAGTATGTAGCTTAAACAGTTCTCATCTAACACATTGTTTTAAAGCAATATTTTAAAATAATAGTGTAAAAGATCAGTGTAAAAAATCTAAAACCAATAATTATCTATTATGAAATATTAATGCAATTAAAATTAAAATTAACAGTGTATGTGTGTATTTATATTTATGTTTTGTGTTTGAGTATAATAAACCTTAAAAGCATGTAAATAAAAACATGTAAGTGAAAAACAGCAAAACCTGACTTAAAAAGCTGAAAGTCAAATAAACTCTAAGACAATAGTATGCATAGACCATTTTAAACACAGCATAAAGGTCAACTCCTGACCAAATGTTTAAGTTGTAGAATGCACTTAATTGAATACATTTTGTTGATGCCCGGAGGGTAACATGCAAAGGTACATAATTGCCAACTCAATTCTAATTTCTCTAAGAGCAAGGAAAGAGGCCCTCCTCTAGGGTCATAGGCAATACAATCTATAGCCCTAAAAGTAAAACCATGGGTGGGTGCTTCCATAATGTGCCTGGCCAATGCGTTCTCTGATTTGTTAGACCTAATAGTGTATGTGTGTGTTCATAGACCCTGTCCGTAAGCCTTCTGTCAGTTTTGCCGATATAGAAGGCAGGACAGGTGTGACACTTAGCCAGGTATACCACTCATTTGTACTTAGTGTTGTATTCAAAACCTCTTATACTAAATCTTATTCCCTGCTCCATATATTTACAATAGGGGCATGACAAACACTTGTTCATACCTGCATGGTTAAATGTAACAAAGTTTGAGTACCGAGTTTCCACTAGGTTCTTTAAGTTTTTTCCTTTTCTCTAAACTATTCTAGGGAAGTCAATAGGACCTCTTGGTAGATGTGTATCCATGTTTATCAAGTCCCAATTTTTCCTTAAAATATTTATTAAATCATAACTGTCTATACAATACGTAATAATAAGTCTATTTTCATTTTCATTTAGTGTCCCATCCTGTAATGTACAACTGTTTGTTTCTAAACTCTGGTTACTTGATAATATTGCTTTGTAAAAGCCCACCTCTCTTTTATTTTTCATTTCCTGACAAATGTCTTGTAGGAGTGAAATAGGATAACCTCTCTTTTTTAAACATGTCCATAAGTGTTGAGCATTCTTCAATGAACTGGTTGTCATCCGTAACCATTTGAGCTGCCCTTACAAATTGGCCCTTAACAACCGAACATTTTTGGTGGGCCGGATGGCAGCTACTATAATAAAGAAATCCATTTGAATATGTTTCCTTTCTATAAATCCTGGCTTTAAAACATTAATTTTGTCTATCCTTACTTAAATCAACATCCAAGTAAGCAGTTCTATCCTATGAAAAATTATATGTGAATTTTAAGAATGTACTAGTGTTGTTTAAGTAAGTTAAAAAGTTAGAAGCCTCCTGTTGGTCACCCTGGAACAGGATAAATATATCATCCAGGAAACGTATGTAATATTTAATCTTACTTGTGTATGTAGTTACACCAAAGACATGTTCATGTTCCCAGTAGGCCATTACTAAATTTGCAAATGTACTACCGCATGGAGAGCCCATCCCCACTCCTATTTTTTGTAAGTAGTATCTGTTGTTGAAGGTGATGAAATTGTTGGAAAGAACTGTGTCCAATAGTTCAGCCATCAATTTTATTTCATTCTGGGAGGCTCCCATATCATGTAGTAATAAACTCACCCATTCGATTCCCTCTGTGTGGGGAATTGATGAATACAAGTCTTTCACATCTATTGTAAGAAAGTTTAAATCATCTTGATATTGTAGGTGGTTTATATTGTCCAAAAATGTCCAAGAATCTTTAAAAATGTACTTTTGTTGAGCCACATATTTCTTTAAAGTGTGGTTAATAAATTTAGAGCAAGCATAAGTAATACTTGCTCTAGCATCGACCAATGGTCTCATGCGTGGATTGTCTATGCTTTTATGTATTTTTGGTACTCCAAAAATAGTAGGTATCCTTGGGGCCGACATATGTAAATAATTTGCTACAATCTTATCTCTCCTTGCTTCAATGAATAATTCTTCAAGAAATACCTTAACTCTTCTATAAGTTATGTTTAATTCGTTCTTTGATACCTCCTCATAAGTGTCACTTTCTAAAATGGTCTGAATTTTATTGTTATAATCATCCAAATTGAAAATAACTATGACCCCTCCTTTGTCTGGTTTCATAGTCCTGACGTGTGCTTGTTGCAGATTGTAACTCCAAGGGAGTGGTATACATGGTTAAGTGTCACACCTGTCCTGCCTTCTATATCGGCAAAACTGACAGATGGCTTAGGGACAGGGTCTATGAACACACATACACTGTTAGGTCTAACAAATCAGAAAACGCATTGGCCAGGCACATTATGAAAGCACCCACCCATGGTTTTACTTTTAGGGCTATAGATTGTATTGCCTATGACCCTAGAGGAGGGCCTCTTTCCTTGCTCTTAGAGAAATTAGAATTGAGTTGGCAATTACGTACTTTTGCATGTTACCCTCCGGGCATCAACGAAATGTATTCAATTAAGTGCATTCTACAACTTAAAAATTTGGTCAGGAGTTGACCTTTATGCTGTGTTTAAAATGGTCTATGCATACTATTGTCTTAGAGTGTATTTGACTTTCAGCTTTTTAAGTCAGGTTTTGCTGTTTTTCACTTACATGTTTTTATTTACATGCTTTTAAGGTTTAATATACTCGAACACAAAACATAAATATAAATACACACATACACTGTTAATTTTAATTTTAATTGCATTAATATTCCATAATAGATAATTATTGGTTTTAGATTTTTTACACTGATCTTTTACACTATTTATCTATTATTTTAAAATATTATTTTAAAATATTGCTTTAAAACAATGTGTTAGATGAGAACTGTTTAAGCTATATACTTTAGGTAATGAATGAAGGTGGTTGCCACTTTAAGAGCAGCTGATTCCTGCTGATTCAGGAACTAGCTGACTTTTCACTTCCTTTTCACTTCCTATATAGTGTATGGCCTATGTTGTATAATTATCTGAAGAAGTTGGGCTATGTGGCCTGACGAAAAGCGCTTTATGTGATTTTTTTGTTTTTTGTAATAAACAGTACGTTAACTCATCATGCTTGCAGGATTTATTTGGGCAGTTGGATACACTGTGGTGCTTCTTCTTTTGAGCTTTGAGCTCCCTTTATAGAGAATTCCTTGCCTCCCATCTCCTCCATGACTTTTGAGACCTTCCAACAGGTCCTGTCACAGTTGATAGAAGGGGTGCTACCATCTTATTCAGATCCGACCTGACCTGAAATGTATTCTGGAATTTGTTCCTTCTCATCGACAGGGGCTGCCAGCTTCTGTAAATCTTGGGGAAGTCTTGTATTTGAGCTCTCAGTCTGATTCAGACCCATTGTCAGATATTCCCCAATGACAGATACATTGAAAGCAGACTTGCAAATGGAAACATTTGGATTCATCCCTAGAATCTGGCTCAGAAGATGCGTATTTGGAGAAAGGGGAGGGCTGTCCTAGATCCCCCTTTGGGATGTCACCTTTGGAGAAATCCTAGAATTGGTAAAGCAGGGGGATGGTCTACAGGCTTTTGGAGCTGGCTGTTCTACTACCTTGGTGGTCCCTCCCCTGATGCCCTCATTGACCTAGTGGTGCAGCATGTCTGGAAGGAGCCTGACACAGCAGAGCCCATACCTAAGAAATCTGACAAAATTCTAGTGCCGTGAAAGACAGATGTCATTGGCATAAGGATCCTGCCAGAGATGCCATGGTTGTAGCAACAGCCATGAAGAAGAAAATGTCAGAAGAGAGCTTGTGGTTCATCCACGTTATAGGGAGCCCAGGACTTTGGACAGATTTGGAAAATGGATGTACACTTCAGTGACTTTTTCCTTAAGAGCATTAAACTACTTGCCTGGCATCATTCGAGCCCAAAGAGAGTTGTCAGCAGATATCCAAAAGACTGTAGAATCCTTGCTATATACCTTATCATCTATTGCTAATGTTTCCATGTGCATGCTTTTGAATGGAGCCGATGGGACAGCCAGAGTGGCAGATACAAGCATAGCCTTATGCCACCATGTCTGGATGCAGTTGTGTGATTTTTGAGAGGGTTTTAAGACATCCTTCATCAGCATCCCCTTTGGTGGTACCACTTTGTTTGGTCCGAAGCTTAAAGACACACTGACTAGAAGTGAACAAGATAGTAAGACACTTTCTGGCATTTGAATCCATTTCTGTGCTCCTCAGAGAACCTTCTCTAAAAATCAATGAGGAGGGAAGGAAATGTGGTTCTGAAAATCACAGGGCCCTATTGAGGATGCTTATTTGGACAGAACCCCCAACCCCATGGCAGAGGCGGGGATAATTTTAGTGGCCATCACCCTAGGGGCAGAAAATGTCTGCAAAACCATGGCTTGTGGGCCCTTTTCCAAGACGTTCTTCTTTCCTGAATGGTTCCCCAACTGTCGCAGTGTGGATGCATTTGGGGGCACTTATCTCTACATCCTCAAACCTGGTGGGCCATCACTTCTGATTTTTGGATGTTAAGGATAATAACTAGAGAATACTCAGTTTCATTTCTAAAATTGCCTCAGGCAAAATGCATGACTCCAGTCAGTCAGACACCGCAACTGCAGAAGTAGAAAATCTGTTTAAAAAAAAGAGGATCCCATGTACTCCATGTTCTTTTTAGTTCCAAAGAAAACAGGGAACCTAAGGCCGACATCGGACCCAAGTCATTTAAATAAATTTTCAAAATTCCAGATGGTCACTGTTAAGTCCATTTTGTCTCTTCTCATAAGGGATGACTTGCTGTGCTCAGTAGATCTTCAGGATGGCTGCTATCACATAAAGATACAAAGGTTTTTCAGGAGATTTCCCCATTTCAGTTTAGGAGCCAGTCATTTCCAAATCATAGCTCTGCCATTTGGACTCACCACAGACCCCCAGGTGTTTACCAAATGCATGGCAGCAGTGACAGCCTACTTTAGACTGCAGGGGTTCCAAGTGTTCCCGTACCTAGACGATTGGCTCCTAACCGCTTCAACCACGGATCTGCTAATTCTCCAATTGGATTTCTTATTGCAATTATTTCACAACTTGGGGATCACATTGAACCAACAGAAGAGCAAGGTATTACCAACTCAGACCCTAGAATTTATTGGATGCCACCTGAATACCACAACACAGATAGGCACCTTGCCTAGCCACAGGATTCAATCCACGTGTTAAGTAGCATTACAGGTACTATACAGTCCTTTTCCACCAGCATGGATAATTCTAAAACTGCTAGGGCTTATGGCATTAGCCATCATTCTCATCCCTATCCCCAGATTTATATGATGGTTCTGCAATGGACTCTCCCAGTAGAATGGTCCCAACTTTATCATCCCTTCAACACCCCAATCAGGATGACCTCAGTGTGCAAATCCTACATCAAATGATGGATCATACATCCTTAGAGACTAAACTCCACATCAGTGTCCTGTAAATGAGAGCAGTCCTTTTGGCATTGCAGGCATTTAAGACTCTCTTCCAGTGAGTGTAATCTTAATTGAGACAGACAAAATGTCAGTGGTTTGGTATATCAACAAACAGGGAGAACCGGGTCTTACCCATTATGTTGAGAGGCCATGAGGGTTTGGGAGTGGGTGATGTATTTCCATTGGTTTTTGTTAGCAGTCCATATCCTTGGACTTCCAGTGTACTAGCAGACATATTGAGCAGGTGCATTCTTTTGCCTTAAGTGTGGTTCCTCAATCCAACAGTAGTGAATGAAATCTTCAGTCACTGGGCCAACCTTGCTGTGACCTCTTTGCTTCCCACCTGAACAGCAGTTATTTTGCTGTAATCCCTCGATAAAGACAGTCACTGAGGGATGCTCTGATCTACAGTTGGCCTCCAGGTCTCCTTTATGCATTCCCTCCATTTCCTGTAATTACAAAATTCATTCATAAAGCCAGAAGGGTTAAAGTCAGTGATCTGATTGCCAGCCTTGACAGGTTTGCGCCCCATATCTTTGGTCTCATTTTCTATGTCCATACTGCATGTTACCTTACAGGCCAGATCTTATCTCTCATCCTTCTAGCATCTTCTCCCAGACCTAGAGATCCTAATACTAATTATGTGGTTACGCCATTTTTTTTTTAAAGGATGGCCATGTATGCAAGCTTTTCAAAAAATGTTGTTCATATTCTCTGTGCATCACAAATGTCTAGCACCAGGAGAATGTGCTAAAGCAAAAAGAAAATATTTCATTTTTGGGTTTGGATCTTTTCTCTGGGTCAAAGTTCAACTTGCAGCCATCTCCAGTTTTCTTATAGGCCACAATGAGACTCATATAGCTTCAGTAAGGTATCCAAGGCCTTTCTTAAGGGAACTTCTCTTCTTTGACCCCCAGTTCTGGAACCCGTCCCTCTACGGGATATCACAGTGATGCTCAAAGCTCTCACATAATTCCCCTTTGAATCAGCAGCTTTAGTGAATCTTAAGTTCTTGAAATGAAAAAAAGATCTTTTCCATGACAGTCACTTCAGCTAAGAGGCTTCAGAACTACAAGCTCTTTCATGTAAACCACCATATTTGGTTTTTCACAAGGATAGGGTTTTCTTAAAACCAAATTCATCTTTTCTTTCTAACGTGGCATCCAAATTCAACATAAATCAGACTATTAATTTACCTGTATTCTATCCAAAATTTTCTAACAAAGGAGAATATACAATCTGATATTGTTAATCCTCGTTCATTCCTTACGCATGGGTATCGGTTCCGAGCTCGGAACCGAGCCGGCCATTTTCCAAGCTCGTGTCAGCTTCAAACTCTCTTGCTAAACTCTTACCCACAATCCCCCTCTCCCTGTTACCCCAGATTTCATTTGCCGCATTGCCATTTGGTCGTGTCAAGCTACTTCTCTTGAGCTAAGTATAGTCAGTTGTTTAATAGCTTTATAGACTACTTTTCTGTCAGAAAAGTTCATATTTTATTGTCTCTTATCAATCACATTTAGCGCTTATAATTTCTTTAGGTTTTCTGCCCTTTCTTTACCACTTTACCATGAGGTATTCTGTCTTTACCATCTTTGGTAATCCTTTCACCCTTCTCTCTCATACCTTCAGGTACTCTCTTGTGCCATTGTTGTTAACTTTTTCTACTGTTGAATTTGCTGTCATGGCAGATAAGAAAGGTAGCCCGGGATTTAAGCAGTGTTCTGATTGTGGACACAAACTGCCTACTTCTAATGCGCACTCTTTGTGGGTTTATTGTTTGGGAGCTTCCCATTTGTCTGTTGATCCACCTTGTACTGTTTGTGACAACTTTTCTAATAGAACCTTGTTGGAAAGGAAAAACAAGCTGATACTGAAGGGACTTCTAAAACCTCCCTTTTCAGAGGCTATTTCTGAGTCGAAGGCCTCAACCCCTCCTAGATCCCATAAGAAAACCTTGGATGTTTCTACTAAGGCTAAGTCTTTGCCTTCGTCCCCGGCTGGGGACTCCTGCGAACCAAAACCTAATAAGGCTAAAGTTTCGGCTCTGGAACTTTCTCAGTCAGCCCCAGTGCTTTCGGTGCCTAGACCTTCGGCTCCATTAGTGATTTTGGCTCTGTCTTCTCCTGCAGCCATCTATATATCGGCACCGAGGGGCTCCTCAGTTCAGACCATTACTACTGTATTGGCACCGACTGTTCAGTCGGCACAGACCTTGACTGCGTCGACTCCGAGAGCTTCCTTGGAACCGACACTTGTATTATTGACTCCAGTTTTGTCGGTTCCAGTTTTGGCACCGACAACCACTTCGGCACCGATCCCTGTGTCGGTGCAGACATTGACCTCAGCACCGATGACTTCTTCAGTGCAGACAACAGTAGTCCAGTCCTTCTTGGCACAGTTGTCCTCGGTGCGGTCAGATGAGATGGGCGCCGAGTCTGCCTCTTTTGTGGACAGACCTGTTTCTCCCTCAGTCTCCATGAGGTCCACTAAAAACCTTTCTGAACATGATGTGTTGCATCTTGTGAACCAGGCATTCTTGGCCAGAGATATCCCACCCCTCAAGAACTATCCTTCCTTGGGAGGTGATCACCCATCTCCAAAGCCCCCTTCTTATTCTCCTCCTTCATTGCCTTTGAAGTCCATGGATATAGCACAGTCTTCCCACTTCGGTTCCCTTTATGGATCTCACTAAGGAACTGCAGTTGCCTTCATGGCAGGAAAGTTTTGCTATGACCCAGGATGTCAGCTGTGATACGCATAGCTTGCTGCTCCACAGCCATCCAGGGACTCCGGGTTGGCAGGCTGAGCCACTTAGCGGAGGGGTGTCCCCTGTCCTAGACATACACTCCTCTTCGGGTGAACCAGCCTTCCAACTGATGGAGAAGGCTTTCGCTGCTGCTGACGATACTGGACTGTCTATACCTCTGCCCTCCTCTGGTACACTGGTTTCACAAGTTGCATCTAGCAGACACCGGGTGCAAGGGCCGCAGGACATATTCCCTCAGGAATCCCCCTTTCCGTTGTCTTCCCCAACTTCTCCCTCTGAGGAGGTCCACTGGAAAAGTTCATGTAAAAGGAAGCACATGGACTCCACAGAGGAGTCCCTCACCGAAGACACAGATTTCGATGAGGGGGAAGGATCCCCGCGGTCACCCTCTGAGGTATCCTTTGGCGATATCTTCGAAATCCTGAAACAGAGAGGTAACTGGCAGTCCTCTAATCTGACTCCTAAGGAATCTGTGTTTCTGCAGGCTTTTCACCCCCGGCCCCCTACCTCCTGCGTTACTCCACCTGCCAATGAACTTGTCAGGTTCCTCATGCAGCATGCTTGGAAGGCTCCTGATACCGTCAAAGCTATTCCCCGGAGGCCAAATAAGATCTTGTCCCCTCCTGCTTTGGATCCCCATTGGTCCAAAAGTCTTCCTGTGGATGCTTTGGTGGTGGTGGCTGCAACAAAAAAGGATCTAGCAGAAGAAGAAAGCCAGACTGTCCATCCGCCTAACAGAGAGTCCCGGGCCCTGGACAGGATAGGGTAGTGCACCTTTGCTTCAGCGACCTTTGCTATCAGGTCCCTGAATTGTATGGCACATTTTAACAGGCTTCAAAGGGATCTGGTTTCTGAGCTCTCTGAAACCTTGGCTGGTGCCGTGTCTGATGAGGTCCGTGACAAAGTGGCCTCTCAGCTGGCCACCATTGAATCTATATCTAACTCCTCTATGTGACTGACAGCTCACGCATCAGGAGGAGCAGCTAGTACGACGGGTTCAGCTGCGGTCTTGAGACGACATGCCTGGATGCGCTTGTGCAACTTCGCGGAACCCTTTAAGTCTTCTTTTCTTACTGCCCCCATTGAGCCCTCCTCATTGCTTGGGCCCAAAGTTAAAAGCACACTGGCCAGATGTGAACAGGATGGTAAGACCTTTTCTGCCGTAGGTGTCTGTTATTCTTTCTCTCAATGTGATTTGTCCCGAAACCAAAAGAGTGGGAAGATATGGTTCAAGAAATCTCAAGGTCCTTTCCGTGACACACAGGCCGAGTTCTCCCCCAGAGGCAGAGGGGGAAACTCACAGGGAAGACACTCCTTTAGGGGCAGAGGGGGACCGCATAACCAGGGTTCCAGGGATTCTTTCCCTGGTCAATCCTACCAGCGCTCCTGAAGAGCGGCCCAACTCCTTTCTTCTGGAGGTGGTTGGGGGACGTTTCTCCTTGTACCCTTCTGCCTGGCTAACCATCACCACCGATTCTTGGGTACAAAGGATCATAACCAGAGGTTAGCATATCCCATTTGATCTTTTTCCTGTCCCTTCAAAAAATCTTCCCGACGTTCCACCCACTCAAAGGGAAGAAGCAGCACTACAGATAGAAAAGCTGCTAAGAAAGAGATTCATCGAAATAGTCCCTCCAGACCAGATAGGATCCGGATTCTACTCAAGTCTATTTTTGGTACCAGAGAAAACCGGGGACTGAGACCAATTTTGGATCTCGGTGTATTGAACAAGTTTGTGAGAGTACAAAAATTCCAGATGTTCACAATACAGTCTATCTTCCCGCTTTTGGAAAAAGAAGATTGGATGTGCTCTATAGATCTTCAAGATGTGTACTACCACATAAAGGTGGACAGGCCATCAAGAAGATTTCTGCGCTTCCATGTGGGAGCCAGTCACTACTAGTTCAGAGTACTGCCCTTCGGATTCTCTACAGCCCCCAGAGTGTTTACAAAGTGCATGGCAGTTGTCACAGCTCACTTGCGACTTCAAGGATTCCAGGTGTTTCCATACTTAGACAACTGGCTCATTTCCGCCCCCACCAGACATCTACTGGAAAAAGCCCTGGCATACTCTCTCCTCGCTGCTCAAAGGCTAGGATAACCATAAACTGCCAGAAATCCAATCTCACTCCATCTCAGTCGACAGAATTCATAGGGGTCATCTCGGACACAAAAAAAACTGCAGAGCTGCTATTCCAGAGCACAGAATTCTAAGGTTAAAGCAACAACTAATTCCAATCATTTCAAAGGAAAAATCCACAGCTCACTCGGTTCTACAGCTGTTGGGTTCCATGGCAGCCTCCATCACCATTGTTCCCCTGGCCAGGTTTCACATGAGGCTTCTACAATGGCTACTGCTCACCCAATGGTATCCTTTTCAGCATCCTCTTTCAGCCATGATTCGAGTAACCCACAGGTGCAAACAGGATTTAAATTGATGGATGACGCACAGTCTGTCACAATGGTCTCACCCCTTTCCCCCCAGCAGCCCAAGGCCACAGTGACCACGGACGCCTCCATGATGGGGAGGGGGCTATGTCAGGGACAGACAGTCCAAGGCACTTGGTCCAAACTGGAGGCCCATCTGCATGTAAATGCTCTAGAGCTGAGGGTGGTGCTTCTGGCGTTGCAAGCATTCCATTCCCTGCTGCCATCTGGGACAATTGCAATTCAATCAGACAACATGCCGGTGGTCTGGTACGTCAACAAGCAAGGTGGAACCAAATCTTACCTCCTTTGTCGTGAGGCCATGAGGATATGGCAATGGGTGATGGCTACCAACAGTTTTCTTCTAGCAACGCACATTCCCGGGAGTTCCAACGTGATAGCAGACAGACTCAGCAGGTGCATTCTTCAAACTCACGAGTGGTCCCTGAATCCTTTGATAGCGGCGGAGATCTTCCACCGCTGAGGCCATCCTTGCTGCGACCTCTTTGCATATCCAACCAACTATAAATGCAGCAACTACTTCGTCCTGATTCCCCCTCCGGGACATTCACGCAGGGGATGCTCTAGTCCACGATTGGCCCTCTGGTCTTCTTTATGCATTTCCACCCTTTCCCCTCATTCCCCATTTATGAACTTCAAGCTTTATGTATCAAGAGTCCATACTTGATTTTTCATAGAAATAGAGTGTCTTTGAGAACTAATCTGTCATTTCTGCCTAAAGTGATCTCTGAAATGTCCATTAATCAAGCCATTGAATTGCCAGTTTTCTTTCCCAATCATTCAAACAGAGGAGAGTATTGCCTACATACCCTAGATATACACAGGCAAATCCATTTTTACTTAAACAGGACTAAAACCTTTCATAAATTTGACCAGTTATTTTTAGCCTTTTCTGGACCTAGATTAGGATCTGCTGTTGCTAAGGTCACATTAGCTAGATGGTTGAAGGACTGTGTGACCTTTATTTACACACAACGTAATATCTTGTTGCCTACTACCATGAAAGCTCATTCAACAAGGTTGGTGGCAACGTCTGCTGCCTTTCATGCCAGAGCTTCTTTACGTGCAGCTGCAACTTGGGCTACGCCTCATACCTGCATCAGTCATTACAAATTGGATTTGGCCTCCAGGGGAAGAGCATCTTTCGGTTCTATGGTGCTCAGGAATGTCCTTCCATGAGAGCCTCCCAGGAATAGAGGTAGCTGGGGACTCTGTCCCATGCGTAAGGAATGAACAAGGATTAACAATATCAGATAAAGAATTTATGTCTTACCATAACGTTCCATCTGTATTGTTGATCTTCGATGTTCATCGTGTTTCACTGTTGCAGTCATAACTGTAGGGTGCTCCTGCCGGCAGGCAGCCCGAGGTCGGCCAGAATCCCAAAGTCTGGGTCCGGCGTCGGCTGTACAAGCCAGTACCCTGACGTCAGTACGCTCTGGTACATAGCCCTCAGCCGACGCCATCTTCTCCAGTCTTTCTTGCCGTGCGGTGGAAAGCAGCTCGCAAGTCGTTGGTTGGCGATTTTCGAACAGCGTTTTTGGTTGTTGTCGGTCCGAAGTTCTTACTTCTCTTCTCAAAGCTAAGTACCCGTTAGAATCTTTTTCTTGTTCCTCCGATGTCAGAAAAAGTTAATAATTGTATTACGTGTGGGAAACAAATACCTCATTAAGATTTCCACTCTTACTGTCTACCTTGCTTAGGCCCTGACCACGACGTTTCTTGTTGTCGGTTCTGTGCCAGGTTTAATTCTCGTACTATCAAACGCAGGTACGACTGGGCTCTGAATTACTTTGGCAGACGCTTCAATTATAGAATGTCGTCGGATGCTACCGGAATTCAAAAGAAGCGCAAAGACAAGGACAGGCCTCCGAGGTCCAAACAGGACTCGTTGCAGCTGGAGCCAGCGTCCGGTTCGGCTGTCGTCAGTGAGGCGCTTTTGCAGCCCCTGTCGTCCGCCACTTCTGAACCAATGGCCGATACGGACTCCCATGGGGAGCCATCAAGGCCTTCTATTTTATCTGCTGCTGGACCTTCGGACGTCGCTCCCTCGGATGGGTCCGGAACCGCTGTGCAGGTACCGGCTTCTGAGGGGGTATTCAGGCCTACTCACATCACTATTTCAAAGGCAAAGACAAAGACTCCTGTTAAGTCCAAAGGTCCTGCTCATGCTACTTCTGAATCTACTCCTCGGACACAGAAGCAATTGTTAAGGATGGCTGAAGATTTGCTTACTATGATTAGGGGTTCTCACCCCCCCCTGAGAAAAGGCCTCGACAGGATGTTCCTATGGATTCCTCTGACCAGGCTTCTATATCTTCTGTCTCTTCCTCTGATCAGGAATATTCTTTTCCTCCTTATGAGGATTCGGATGCTGAGGACTCCTTGCCCTCTGCCTCTCCGCCTGAAGATTTTTCTTTTGGGGAAACCTTACATGAGATGAGGGAACATTTTCATTGGGAAGGTCAGGATTATTCTGCTTCCAAGAAGAGGCTTAGAGAATTCCTTCTTCTTCCTCAACATAGGCCTTTGGCTATCCCTCCTGTTCTTGACATTGTGGATGATGCTTTTTCCGAGGCTAATTTGAATCCTGACTCCATGCCTCCTGCTCCCTCTAAGCCTGATAGGTTTTATAGGGTTCCTGAGTCTCATTTGTTCTTGTTTAAGAATCCTTCTGCAGACCCTGAAACTATATCTCAGGGCTCTAAGGCTGCTAAAGTTGCTACTTCTAAGAATCCTATTCCCTCTGAGAAGGATTCTCGTGCCTTAGACAGGTGGGGTAAAAGGTATATACTTCTGCTACCCTCTGTTAGGGCTTTAAATTGCCAGTTTCATATGTTTAAGTATCAGCAATTTCTTTTGTCTGTTTTAAAGCAAAAGCTTGCCTCTCTTCCTGCATGTGCAGAAGATAAGGAACTACAGGATGTATTGCATGCAACTGAACAACTGAACAAACATAGCTTGCATTGTGGTTTTGATGCTTTGGATGCTTCTTGCAGGGCCGCAGCCTCTGGTACTGTTATCAGGAGACATGCTTGGCTTCTTGAGCAAAGTTTACCTGAACAGGTTAAGGCTAAATTATTAGATGCCCCTGTTCAGCATGATGTTCTTTTTGGATCTAAGGCTGAGGAGGTTATTAAAAAGATGGAAGAAAAGGCAAAATTTATGCAAACTGTGAAAGATTTCTTGCAGGTTCAGCCTCCTAGATTTTCCAGGAATTGGCCCTCCAAAAATTGGTCCTTTCCCACGTCTGACAGGCCTCAAAGGGGAAGATATAGGCGCTCCAGAGGTCGTGGCCAAGCTCAGGCCTCCTACAGATCGAGACAATGGACTGCTTCTTCACCTAGAAGGGGAGAAGACAGATCCCAATCTCAAAGGAAGCAAACTCAATGACTCTCTCGGTTGGGCTACAGGACCTCTTTACCTGGATGCCCCTCTCGGAGGAAAATTTTCTCTTTTTTACAGAAATTGGACTCATATTACCCAGGACAAATGGGTATTGGACGTGATTTTAAAAGGCTACAAATTCCACTTTCATACCTTGCCAAGGGCTTTCGGTTGGCCAGATCTGCCAAAACATCAATGGTCAGAGGCCTTAAATCAAGTGGATGCTCTTCTGGCCATGAGAGCCATAGAGCCTGTTCCACTCTCAGAGATGGGAAAAGGTTTTATTCAAGACTGTTTCTGGTTCCAAGAAAGCAAAGCTCATGGAGACCTATTCTGGACCTTTCTGTGTTAAACACCTTTTTGGAAATTCCAAAATTCAAGATGCTTACTCTGCAGCAGCTGATTCCAATGCTCTCTCAGGACGCCTGGATGGTGACATTGGATCTAAAGGAAGCTTATTTACACATTCCCATCAGACAGGAACGCAGGAAATTCCTCAGGTTCAAGGCAGGTTCGAGACACTTTCAATTCTCTGTACTGCCCTTTGGTTTATCTACTGCGCCCAGAGTCTTTACCAAGTGCCTGGCACCAGTAGTGGCTTATTGCAGACTCCAGGGGATTCAGATTTACCCCTATTTGGACGATTGCCTTATCCAGGCAGACAGCAAGGATCTTTTACTTCAACATCTGGATTTTGTTCAACGTCTTCTCCTCCTACTGGGATTTTCAGTGAACACAAAAAAGTCACATTTGATCCCTTCTCAACAAATGGTATTTCTGGGAGCCCTCTTAAATACAACCTTACAAAGGGCCTTCCTCACTACAGAAAAACAAATACAGCTGGCTTCAATTTTCAAGACTTTGGCAACTCTACCTCAGCTCACTGCAAGGAAATTCCTGCAGGCACTGGGCTACATGGCTTCCTGCATTCTGTTGATTTCAAATGCAAGGCTTCATATGAGAAAGCTTCAATGGTATCTGAAAAATGTATGGTCGCAGCATTACCACGATCTGGACACTTTGATTCCTCTGATCCCCTGCCTCCAGAAGGAGTTCCTTTGGTGGTCCAGGGTGTGTGCGTTAAACGAAGGAAAGCCTTTCCGTCTTCCTCAACCTTCTCAAATCATAACCACGGACGCCTCGGATTATGCTTGGGGAGCACATTTTCTAGGCAATTGCCAGCAGGGAACCTGGACAAAGGATCATCTTCACTGGCACATCAATCTGAAGGAAATGTTGGCAGTTCAAAATGCTCTTCTAGCCTTCAAGAACCTTTTGCATCCAGGACCTCTTTTGATTTGCACAGACAACACCACAGTCATGTGGTACATAAACAAGCAGGGGGGTTCTCATTCGCTACCCTTTGCAGACTAGCTATAGCTTTATGGGACACAGCTCTAAATCTGAATCTACATCTCCAGGCCCAATTCATACCAGGAGAACAGAATCTCTTAGCAGACAGCCTGAGCAGGAACGCTTTTAGATCCTCACGAATGGATGCTAGACACCAACTTATTCAACAAGCTAACTCCAGTTTGGGGATCGCCCCAGATAGATCTGTTTGCATCCCATCTCAATCATCAGCTGCCTCTCTTTTGCACCAGGTCATTCCACAAAACAGCTTGGAAAGTGGATGCCCTGTCCTTCAGCTGGAGAAACCTTTCGGGATATGCCTTCCCTCCTCTTCCTCTTCTTCCTCGGATTTTACTAAAGATAAAACAGGACAAGCCCAAGTTCCTCATCTTGATTGCTCCAAATTGGCCTCGACAGTTTTGGTATCCAACTTTAAAGCGCCTGTTCTTGGAACCTCCTTGGATTCTCCCTCTGTATCCTTCTCTTCTGTCCCAGCATCAGGGTCAGTTGCTACATTCCAATCTCAAGACCCTTTGTCTGGCAGCTTGGCTCTTCAAAGGAATTTGATCTCTTCTAGTCTTCCCAAACCAGTTTTGGATGTTCTTTTGGAAGCTAGACGACCTAGCACTAGGAAATCCTATGCCTCTAAATGGAAAAGATTTTGCATTTGGATGCAGGACCGAGGCTTGGACCCTCTGGTACCTGATCTCTCTTCTATTTTGCTTTACCTTTCGGATCTTTTGTCTAATGGACTTTCCTTTTCTTCCATTAAGATTCATGCTTCTGCTATTTCTGCTCATTTCGATACTGATCCCCCTGTTTTTTCTCATCCTTTGGTGAGACAATTCTTGAGAGGGGCTAAGAATTTAAGGCCTCCCAGAACCCCTCCTGTTCCTGCTTGGGATCTTAATTATGTTTTAGAAAAACTTACTTTGCCTCCTTTTGAGCCTGCTGCATCTTCAGATATTAAGTTTTTATCTTGGAAGACAGTTCTTTTGTTAGCTTTGACTTCTGCCAGAAGGGTCTCAGAGTTGCAAGCTCTCATGGCTGTGGAACCATACCTTATTTTCCACCAGGACAGAGTATCCTTGAGGACCAATCCTACTTTCATGCCTAAGGTGATTTCGAAAGTGGCTTTGAATCAAACAATTCACCTTCCTACCTTCTTTCCTAATCCTCAGAATAAAGGGGAAAGGATTTTGCATTCCTTGGATGTGTACAGACAGTTACGATTTTATTTGGATAAGACTAAAGAGTTCAGAAAATCTAACCAATTGTTTGTTTCTTTTGCCTCCAGTTCTCTTGGAAAGGCTATTTCCAAACAAACTATTTCCAAATGGATTTCTTATGGAATAAGATTTTGTTATACTCATCATGGGAAACAATTTCCAGGTACTGTGAGAAGTCATTCTACTAGAGCAGCTGCTACTTCTACAGCTTTTCTCAGGGGAGTTCCTACCAAGGATATCTTGGAAGCTGCCACTTGGAGTTCGGTGCATACTTTTTCCAAGAACTACAATCTCCCTTTGTATTCTAAGACCAGGGCAGGCTTTGCCTCTGCTGTTTTGCAGGGTCTTCTTGCTGCCCCTTCTTCTGTCTAAACCTCCCCCCTTTTTTTTCACTGCTTTGGGATTCCACCCTACAGTTATGACTGCAACAGTGAAACACGATGAACATAGTACAGTTGTGTACACCTACCATAAATGTAGATGTTCGAGTGTCTTCACTGTTGCAGTCGGTGTTTCCCACCCTCCTATCCCCTCTTTTTCTCTTTTTTGTGGTGTATTTGTGTTTCCTAGTGGGATTCATTTATGATTTATTGGGGACTTCTGACATCTAGGGCAATAAAGGCTGGAGAAGATGGCGTCGGCTGAGGGCTATGTACCAGAGCGTACTGACATCAGGGTACTGGCTTGTACAGCCGACGCCGGACCCAGACTTTGGGATTCTGGCCAACCTTGGGCTGCCTGCCGGCAGGAGCACCCTACAGTTATGACTGCAACAGTGAAGACACTCGAACATCTACATTTATGGTAGGTGTACACAACTGTACTTTCAGTCATTACGACCCACCCTCCTTCCCCCTCCTGTGGTTTCTAGTGGATCTCACCATCCGGTTCTCTTAGGTTATTTGACCAGAGGTAGCCTCTACCTTCTTTAACTTGCAAACTCAATCTGAGGTAACATAGAGAGGGGGATTGTGGGTAAGAGTTTAGCTCAAGAGTTTGAAGCTGACGCGAGCTTGGAAAATGGCCGGCTCGGTTCCGAGCTTGGAACCGATACCCATGCGTAATGACTGAATGAGGATCAATAATACAGATGGAACGTTATGGTAAGACATAACTTCTTTTTGCATTTACTTGATGTCCATAGACAGCTCAGATTCTGTTTACATAGAACTAAGGTATTCAGGAAATTAGATCAACTATTCATTGCCTTATCCAAACTTAAACTGGGATTGGGTGGGGGGGTTCAGAAGTCGCCCTTTCAAGTTAGTTATTTTTCAATTGATGAGATTTGTGCAGCTGCTACCTGGTCTACAGTGCATACTTTTGTATCTCACTATAAACTGGATGTACAGCCTGTAGCTCATTCCTCCTTTGGCTCTGCTGTTCTCATGAACATGCTTCCTTAGTTCCACACAGGAAATTGTATAACTAAGGATTCTGTCTCAAAGATTGAATCTGACAAAAATGGAGAACATTAAATACAAAAGTTATGTGCTTACCACAACAATGTGTGTTGTCATATTTTCGTTTGGTTCAACATCCCTCCCACTTTCCCCCTTCCAAATTGTCACATACAGCTCCTAGGAGAACAAGTAGTCTTTAAGGGAGTCTAATTATCTCTAACCTCAACAGGTTAGATATCTTACTATCCATTTGACCCTCTTGTCTTCTCAGTTTCCTGTTGGGTTATATTTTATTAAATATATTTTATATTTGTAGTTTCATATATTATTACAATGGGAAAGCTCTATCTTTGGTTATTTGAGAGTGATGAGGGAATTATGGATAAAGAAGGGTGTCAGAACCAAAGATCTGAAGGTTTTGAAGGTGCTGAGAGTAGATCCAAGTTGTATCATAGACCCAAAGTTTAAACCAGATGAACATAGGACAACACAGATCTATCATTAAGGTGAGTACATAACTTTTGTTTTTATAAGGAACAGATCAAAAATATGAGGCTACAATCTGGACATACGGTGAAATTCTGGACACTTGAGATGTATTTTGAGTATGTATATCACACCTCTCAATCTCTTACCACAAGAACTTTGGGCAAAGTCAAAAACGGTGACGGTGAGGGGCAATGGCCCAAAATCAGGAGCATAGTTTAAATATCACTTTTATAAACTTTGAAAGTTGCAAAAATAACATGTTTTGCATTAGCATGCAGGATATGAAGTCTGAAACCAAACTGTTTGCTATTATTTTTTACTTCATTCCATGGAAATTTGTAAGAAAAACAAACATCTGCATAGTTTGTGAAATTTGTGACAGTTGAGAAGAGTGTGTGTGTATATTTAGATAAGAAACATTTGGGCTATTTATTTATTTATTGACTCAGGAAAAGTGTGAAGGACTGGGTAAAAGGAAATAAATGGGAAGAACTGAAAGTATACTGAGAACAATGAGGAAAGAGGAGCGAAAATAAATAATGAGTTAATACAAGAAAAAGAAAATAGGAGTGGGCCCATGGTTAGAATTAAGTATTTAAGGACTGGGAAAGCAGAAGAAGAGTGGGAGAGAGCTGAGCTGGCATGACTTCAGGTGATTTAACTGTACCCAGTACAAGGATTAGTAGAAGATTCTAGGAACAGTTAGGGAGCTAACAGTCACCATGTAAAGTAAGAGGCAGGAACGGATTTGTACAGATGCACAGTGCAAAACAGTTGTATGTTAACATTGTAATAAATGAAGAAATTGGAATAAATGTACTTGTGTATTATCCTCCCCATATAAAGTTATTTCCCAGAAGTCGCAGTAGTTGAAAAGGTGTCCAAAAGGGCTTTTCAGACTGAGGTGAGTAGAGAATCTTTTGAATGCTACCTTTGCTAAAGGCATTGAACTGAACAAGTAACGGTGTATGTGATGCAAACAGAAATGACATACTTTCTTAGGCATATCCCTTTAAATACTTCCCACTGAAATTATACAAGAGACTAATAATGTATAGTATTTGTGTGCGTCACTCTGCAAACGAAGACATCCACAGGCAGAATTTTGATGCTTAGCATTCACAGTAAGCATCAGATTCTACTGATAAAAATATTGAGGATGTTATAATATTCACATTAGGGACTGGTGCAGAGAAGCAGATTTAGGCTCTGTAAAACAAAATGAAAATCTTTAGGTTGTCAATAAGCTGTCAGGGATCCATAAAAAAACTACTTAATGTGAGAGTGTTCAATCTCGCCGTTTGTTCTTACACATGGGTTCGGAGCCGATCCTCGGCTCCGAGTCGGCTGCTTGGCAAAGCTCTGCATCGAGAAGAAGCTCGAGACCAACCTGGCTCCCACAATTCCCTCTGCCTTTACCTCAGATCTAGTTTGCCGCTGCAACGTTCGCATCAATATTGATGAGCTCAGACCACCTGGCAGATAAGATTGCATTTTTTGTCTAAGATTTCTTAGATAGTTCTTCTAGTTTCACTTTTAAGTCTTTAGTGTGTGTTGTGTGTGTAGTGAGTCGAGGGTTTCTCTTCCTTATACGTATATATTTTTTAATATATATAGTTAGTTATTTCCCTCGGGGCCTACCCCACCCACTAACTTCGAATTTGCTGCTGGATTTGACAAATTTCTGGATTTGACTAAAATTTTATTTGTGTATTACCATTATTGTTCTTGGCTGTGACTGTCTGTACAGGACTGTGTAGACTTTATATAACTTTACTAGATTTGACTGTACTTATATTGATTATGTCTGAGAAAGCGAAGTCAGGCTTCAAACGGTGCCAATGTGGACAGAAAATGTCTGTCACAGATAACCATAGCTCCTGCGTCTACTGTCTTGGCCCTCTCCATCTGCAAGAAGACTGCTCCATTTGTCATTCTTTCAGTGGAAGGGTCATGACAGATAGGCGCAGGAAGCTCATGGACAGAGGCCTTTTGAAGCCTGCTTTTCAAGAGGCTCTTGATAAATTGGACCAGGCATCTAAATCCTTGAAGGAATCGAAGACGTCGGAGCCCATGTCATCGGCTCCGAGCACTTCATTTAAAGTTTGTTCACCGGTTCCACAGACCTCGGGGCCGAGTGTCGAACTTCTGTCTGTCACCGAGCCTCGAGTCTTGGAACCGGTGACGGAGCTTCCACCTCCTGTGCTCTTGAGGTCGGCTCCGTCTTCGATTCCTTCGACGCGTTCTTCTAGGCCCCTCTCTGACTCCGACATAGACCGTGTGGTGCAGAAGTTAATGGAGAATACGGCCTTGTCCAAACCCATCTCAGTCTCTTCCCAGTTGGTGTCGAGACTCGAAGGCCTTCCCTTATCTCCATCTGTTCCTCCTCCGAGGCCTATTCAGCCTTCGGAGCCGGGAGAGGCTGATCTGATGATCGTGGAGCCCTCGGTGCCGGAGCCGTCTTTTTCTCGGTCGGCACCGTTCACCTCGACTCCGACGGATCCATTACCGGAATCGCGGAGCCGACGATCTATCCTTGGTTCGGGGACCGAGAGTCGGACCGATGTTTCGGTTCCGACTCTCCCTCTCGGTGCCTCGGCACGGATCGACTCGGCTCCGTCCTCTGGGTCGATGCCCTCGGTCCCTGTCTCGGGGATCCCTCCGCTTTCTTCGGAACTGAGGGATTCCTCGACTCGGGACCCGGGGGCCTTCGACCTCATGAGGAAGGTGTTGTCGACTCAGACAACCACTTCAGCAGAGACAGCTTCTCCTTCCCATAAAGGCCCGTTATCCTCCTCTGCACCCACGGCTACTTCAAAGCGTCGAGCACTGGTGTCTCAGCCGCTCCCAGAGGGAGCCCCTTCTTCCTCGGAGGCTTCATCGGATGCCCCCCCCCGAGGAACCGAGGAAGTTCCGAGGAAAAGATTGTGTAAGAGGAGACACTTGGATTCTCCACAAGAATCCTTAACATCGGACACTGACTTAGATGAGTCAGAAGGGTCCCCGAAATCACCCTCAGAGGATGTCTCCTTTTCTGACATCCTGGAGATCCTGAAACAGAGAGGTGATTGGCAGGCCCTACCCCCTTCTGAGGATGAGTCAGTCTTGCTGAAGGCATTCGGTGCTCGGCCTTCTTCCTCCTGGGTCACTCTGCCCTTCAATGAGTTGATGGAATTGATTGCTCGAAGGGCGTGGGAGATACCTGACACAGTGGAGCCAGTCCCTAGAAAGCCTAATAAATATATTACGGCCCCTCAAGACAAGGCATATCTCACAAAAGGAGTTCCAGTGGACGCTATGGTGGTGGCAGCTGCCACTAAAAAGGAGATGTCTGAATCTTCCTCATCTGTCCATCCGCCTAACAGAGATTCTAGGACTATGGACAGGTATGGGAAGCGCATTTTTAGTTCAGCAGCTTTTTCCATGCGATCTCTGAACTATTTGACGCATTTCACACGTTTACAGAGGGATCTAATCAAAGAGTTGGGAGATACCCTCCAGGGTACTACAGATGCTGCTGTCACGGAAAAAGTTACAGCACAACTCAAAACCCTTACATCAATTGTGAACTCGTCCATGAGGCTCATTTCATATGCAGCCGAAGGGTCGAGTAGGGCTGCGGCTTCAGCGATTGCTCTTTGTAGACAATCCTGGATGCGCTTATGTTCCTTTGCGGAAGCCTTCAAGTCTTCCTTTACTAATGCCCCATTTGACGGTGCCAATCTCTTTGGCCCCAAAGTAAAGGAGACCCTTACCCGGTGTGAGCAAGAGAGAAAGACTCTGTCTGCTGTCGGAGTCTGTTTTTCTACCCCATCCAGACCGTACCCCAAAGGGCAACGAGGTGGAAAAATGTGGTTTCGAAAACCCCAAGGCTCTTTCCCAGGCACACAGGGTGATGCCCCCTCCAGAGGCAGAGGGGGGGGCAGAAGTGGAAGACGTCGCCCTGGCGGCAGAGGGGGTCCGCAAAACCAAGGTGACAGTAATGCACTCCCTGGGAAGCCTTTCCGGCACTCCTGAGAGGAGGCCCGACTGTCCTGCTCTGGAGGCAGTCGGGGGTCGCTTAGCTTTATACCCTCAGGCCTGGCAAAGTCTTACCTCAGACAAATGGGTAAAAAGCATTATTACCAGAGGTTACAGAATTCCATTTCTATTTCCCCCATTACCGCAGAAAAGACTCCCAGATGTACCGCCCCATCTGCGAGATCCTGCAGCTATAGAAATTTCAAAGCTGCTAGAAAAAGAGTCATCCAACCAGTCCCGGCGGACCAAAGAGGATTCGGAACTTACTCAAGGTTCTTTTTAGTTCCAAAAAAGACAGGGGACTGGAGGCCAATTCTGGACCTAAGCAAGCTCAATACTTTCGTCAAGAAAGAAAAGTTCCGGATGGTCACGCTTCAATCGATCCTTCCATTCTTACAGAAGGACGACTGGATGTGCTCAATAGATCTCTAGGACGCGTACTACCACATCAAAATGGCCAGAGCGTCCAGGGATCACTTGAGCTTCCGGCTGGGAGCCAGTCACTTTCAATTTCAGGCCCTGCCCTTTGGTCTGACCTCAGCCCCCAGGGTCTTCACCAAATGTATGGCAGTGGTAGCGTCTCACTTGAGACGCCTGGGATTCCAGGTGTTTCCGTATCTGGACGACTGGCTCCTTACTGCCACCACCGAGCGTCGACTGATTCAGGCCAGGGATTACACACTAGAACTCTGTGTTCATCTCGGAATTTCCGTAAATTTTGAAAAATCTGCATTACAGCCATCACAGCATATCTCATTCATAGGAGCAGATTTAGATACTCGTTGCTTGATTCTAAGGCTTCCTTCAGAAAGAATAGCCTCTCTACAAAATCACATATCTCTTCTCCTGTTGTCCAAGAAATCCCCGGCAAAACTGGTTCTGAAAGTTTTGGGTCTCATGGCGGCTTCTCTCATTGCGATACCCTTGGGAAGACTGCACATGAGAGTCCTTTAATGGCTGCTATTCACACAATGGTCGTTCCAACAGTTACCGCTGACACACGAAATTCGCATCACAAACATTTGCAAATTGCACCTGTCTTGGTGGCTTCAGAGTTGCAATCTCTCCGGCGGCCGACCGTTTGTGCTACCCACTCCGACAGCTACGGTGACCACGGACGCTTCCCTGATAGGGTGGGGGGGGGGGCATCTTTCAGGGACAGACAGTCCAAGGAGAATGGACCAATCTAGAGTACAATCTGCGCATCAATGTTCTGGAGATGAGGGCAGTGTTTCTGGCGTTGCAACACTTTTCTCCCCTTCTACCTCTAGGGACCATTGCAGTTCAATCGGACAACATGTCCGTAGTCTGGTACATAAACAAGCAAGGAGGAACCAAATCTTACCAATTATGCAGAGAGGCCATGAGAATTTGGCAATGGGCAGAGTCCATGGGTCGCTTTCTGATAGCAACGCACATCCCGGGGTTATCCAACGTCATAGCGGACAGGTTGAGCAGAGCCATCCTGTTACCTCACGAGTGGTCCCTCAAACGAACTATTGCGGACATGATATTTCGCAAGTGGGGCCAGCCTTGCTGCGATCTGTTTGCGTCTCCATTGAATGCCAAATGCAGAAGCTACTTTGCCCTATTACCCCCTCCAGGGGAAGTCCCCAGGGACGCTCTGATTCACGATTGGCCCCCGGGTCTCCTGTATGCCTTCCCTCCTATACCTCTGATTCCAAGATTTCTACAGAAAGCCAACAACCTGGAGAGGACGATAATCCTCATTGCCCCATTCTGGCCTCGTCAAATTTGTTTTCCATTTCTTCAAGCACACCAAATACGGGAACCCTGGATCCTGGACCCGGAGCCGGATCTACTGACCCACTCGTCAGGGGCTCCTCACCCGTCGCTCCTGTCCCTCAGACTAGCAGTTTGGCTGCTCCACTTCCCTTCTTAGCCAGGTCTGATCTTCTTTCTCCTGCGGTTCAAAATATTCCGGTGGCTTCTCATAAAGCTTCCACTACAAAGATTTACACTAGTAAGTGGAAGCGTTTTGTATACTGGGCAACTACGCAACATTTGGATCCCTTAATAGCCCCAATGAACAAAGTCTTGGAGTTTCTATCCATACTATTTCACCAAGGAGCTTCTCCTGCCACCTTGAGGGTTCAATTGGCTGCTATTTCAAACTTTCATGTGGGAGAAAATGGAGCGCCTATTATGGCTCATAGGCTTTGTAAGGCCTTTCTAAAAGGGTCTTTCCATATCAGGCCACCAGTCAGGCTTCCTACACCACCATGGAATCTGAACCTCCTGTTATCACAACTAATGCTACCACCCTTTGAACCAGCCTCTTCCTGTTCTTTGAAGTTCTTGTCATGGAAAACCCTCTTTCTGGTAGCTATCACTTCAGCCAGACGGGTATCAGAACTTCAAGCTCTTTCCATTAAACACCCATATTTGATCTTTCACCCTGATAGGGTATCTCTTCGCACCAACCCGTCCTTTCTTCCCAAGGTTTGTTCAATCAATAACATTAATCAGTCCATTGAGCTCCCCACATTTTTCAAGAACCATTCCAATAAGCTAGAATATATGTTACACAAGTTGGATGTTCATAGACAACTCAGATTTTACTTGGATAGAACAAAGGATCACAGAAAGGCAGATCAACTCTTTATAGCCTTTGCGGACAGCAGATAGGGCATGGCAGTGACGAAGCGTACCCTTTCCAAATGGCTATCCGATTGTATTACTTTTGTTTATACTACTACTGGACAGAGTTTACCTGTCAAACCGAAAGGACATTCTACTAGATCAATATCTACATCCCTGGCTCATGCGGCCCGCCTACCTTTGGACACTATTTGTGCGGCCGCCACTTGGTCTAAACCACATACGCTCATTACTCATTACAAAGTGGATAGGGTTTCCAGGGACAGGGCAACCTTTGGTTCCACTGTGCTCAGGAACGTTCTTCCGTGAGTTTCTCAGGGTCACGGAGCTAGGGACGCTACCCATGTGTAAGAACAAACGGCGAGATTGAACACTCTCACATATAGAAGTTATGTCCTTACCATAACGTTCCATGTGGAGTGTTCATCTCGCCTTTGTTCTTACATTCCCACCCTCCCACCCAAAGGTCAGGAAGAACGTCCAGTTTAGGTGTCTGGTTTGGTTCTCCCGCTTCTGTTTCTCTCAGCTGTTACTGCTGTTTTCGGCTATGCCTTAGCATGTATGTTGTGTGTTTCATTCCCGTTGGGATCTGGTATTGTTTGCAAACTAGATCTGAGGTAAAGGCAGAGGGAATTGTGGGAGACAGGTTGGTCTCGAGCTTCTTCTCGATGCAGAGCTTTGCCAAGCGGCCGACTCGGAGCCGAGGATCGGCTCCGAACCCATGTGTAAGACCAAAGGCGAGATGAACACTCCACATGGAACGTTATGGTAAGGACATAACTTCTATTTTTAATTTATTAGCAGCTGGAGAGTGGTATCCGTTAGTTAGAATTTTGAATTTAAAAAAGTGTAATAGAAAGTGGACTCTTGCAGATATTGGCATCCCTTCCACTTATGGGCTGTATTCCCACTCTATGTTGTTGAATTCCTGAGTGAGTTATCCTTAAGGCGAGACTGAGGCCGCATCAAATGGATGTAAAAGATCCCATAGCACCTATCGAAAAGTGTTGGGGTCCTTGATTTATATGCAAACATAACTCTTATTTACAAAATATTTACATATATTTACAAGTGTACAAGTATATATACAAATCTGGCACCAAGTTCAAACTTAAGAACACAAAACCGTTTGAAAACCAGGCAGGAATAGGCACTCTGTCAAAAACACATGCAAAATGCCAAAATAGCAAGTAACGATGAGATGCTGCACCAAGATGAAAAGCTAAGCTCTTTCCTTCAGCTTATTTCCTTCAGAACTTCTTTGGACAGAGTGCCTATTTCTGCCTGGTTTTCCAGCAGTTTTACATATACATATCTGTTTACACAGTTCTACTAAATTTTCGTCCCTGTTAGACCCCCAGTCCTTTTTCCATAACCACCATCTGATTTTACTTAATATTGTTACTAAAATCCATTTACCATTAAACACGCTTTAATTTATTCTTTCATTCCATATAACTCATGTAAATTAAAATAATTTTTTATCTATTCTTTTAACATATTCTTTTCTTCTATTGTTATAATATCTACATTCAACTACTACCACCCAAACAGGCCCCTTAGATCAGGGAACCAGAAACTCTTGCAGGTTCGCAAACCTTTATGCTTTCTCTGTAACCAAAAACTGGAATGCTCTACCTCTGTCTATTAGAACTACTCCAAATCCCACCCATTTCAAAACTTCCCTTCATAACCACCTTACCTCATGCTGTAAGTGCACCTGCACCAAGCCCCCCCTAGAGTATGTATGGCAATCTACTTTCTATCAGTACTATTCTGTGTGAGACATTAACTCTGTAGGTGAGACTATAGACACATTAAGCAATGTAGATTGCTAGTTTATAATTATTGTTCTGATTGGACTATTGATTAGAATATACTTTTGCTCATTTTCAATCATAGGCTCCTCTCTACACTTGTATATATTTACACTTTGTAACATCTTTGTAATTCTCCTTGTAATTTCTATTTTGTAACTCAGTTTTGTAATTCTGTTTGTTAATTTTTTGAACTGTGGAGTTTTTCTCCCTGGGTCTCCACTGAAAATGGGTTCTGTTAGCCCAGTGGATTTTCCCAGTAAACAAAATGCAAATAAATACATAAATAAATATCAATATTTAATCATATCCTTAAATATCAATATTTAATTATATCCTTATTTATTTTATCCACTTCTTTTGTATCTTCAAAAAAAATCTTTACATAGTTTTCCCCATTAACTTTGTTACTCTTACATTCCAAAAACATATGTTTAGTAGTTTTTTATTCTTGAAAATTTAAGCATATTCTGTCACTTTTCTTCTTATATGGCATATTTCCTTTGACTGCACTATTTCCTTTTCATTTTTATAGCTGTAATTTTTTTTCATCTGTTAGATTTTCCCATAGTTTTACATAGTAATGTTTCGTTACATTCTTATTGTAATTCTACTTTTCTGTCTTTTTCTCTATCATCAATTTTTATTTTTCACAAAAATATTTTTCTTGGCAATAGTTTATTTCCTTATTTATACACTGTTTCTTTTTTAATCTTTTTTTTACCATACCCCAGAATTTATCATACTTACATTTATGTAATTTACTATAATTTCTCATCTTTTTCATTTATCCACTTTAACATTTTGTACAAAATTAATGAAGCAGCATATACCGCTGGGTTGATTAACTCTAAACCTCCTTTGTCTTTATTTACATACAAAACTCCTCTTTTTACTGTGTTTAATCTTGAACCCCCGTATAAATGAAAAAGTAACTGGCATAATCCTTTTTCAGATACTGTTAGCAACATAAGTACACTTGCTAGGTATGCTATTTTCCCATAAGTAGTAAATTTATCTAGTAACCCTTTTTTCTGAATGATAATTTACATTTCTCCAGAAAAGACATGTTTGTTTTATTTCTTCTATTTTTCCCATTGAATTCTACATACATCTGCATTCCCAAATTTTTATACGTAACACAGAAATTTCATTAATTCATTGTAAAATACATACCCCCAATTTTACTACATCACCTAAACCTTTAGTTTTCTCTTTATTTAAAGCCATCACTATTATCTCTAAACACTCATTTGTGAAAAATCATTACTTTTATCCAATTTTTTCCAGTTGTTATTATAATGTGATCTAAATATGTTAACAGAACTGGAATTCTTAACCCTTCAGGTGTTATGTACCCCACCTCCTTCACTTTGTAATTTACTTCACATACTATCACATTTATAACTAATGCAAAGTGTATACAACTGATTGGACATCCCTGTCTTACACCACTGTTCATATGTACCTAACGAGACAATTACAAGTATTTTTACTTTATTGTTACTATAAGCTGACATACACAATTTCCTAACTTTTTCTCACATATATTTTTTTCATTGTTACCATAAGATTTCATGTCAAATTGTGTCAAATGCCTTATTGAGGTCTCATATCATGATTTTCACATCTTTTCTGTTCATAACATCACCCACGATTTCTCTAACTGTCATTAATAATTCTTGACAACCTTTCCCTTTTCCTTTATACTATATATGCTATTTTTCATACTGTTTTCCATACTGTTTTCCATTTCAGTTTCAAATCTCTTTTGTATTATTTTCATAAAGATCTTATAATTATTATTATTCAGTACTATCAGTCTCCAGTCTTCTGTCTTCCTTCTTCCATATGAATTTAAGTATTCTACTACATAATTCTTTATACATAAAACCTTATTTTAACCATTCATTCAAAATTTTTAAAAATATTTTTTGCTACTCCCTTACATTTTTATACATTTCATACACTATTCTCTCTAGAACTGCAGCCAAATTCTCATTTAAAGGAATCTCTTTTTTCCAACTCTTTATTCTCTTTTTCTGTTAACTTTTTTACTTTCCAGATTTTTTCACTACTTTCTTTTTTCTTTAAACATTCCTTGTCCATATTGTACAACACCATTCATAATATTTTCCTGAGTTCTTTCTTTTTCTCCTTTCACATTTTTTTAATTTCTAATCTGCTTTAGTAAATGGATACTTACTCTCTTTTTCCTTGTAAAATATATCCTTGTGTATATAACAATTCTTGTATTTTTTCTTGATTTCTTTCATATAGTTCTTTGTCAAAAGGCTTTCTGTCATTAAGTTCTAAATCTTCCAATGCATTGTTATATGTTCTTTTATATTTTTCTTTCCCCAATTTTCCTCACATCCTATTGACACTGTAAAAAAAAAAAAAACATTGTTTATATTTTTCTTTAAAGTCATCCACTGTTCAGACCAGTTTTTATTAAATGTTCTCATTGTAATATTTCCATAACTGTATTCCTGATCTCTTTTCTTCTTTGTCCCATGCTTTCTCATTTATCCTTTTTATTCATTTGTCCATTTTTTATATATTCCCTGTTTTTTTTTTATCTCTGGTCATATTGCAAGATGATCAGAAAATCCTGTTTCAACTCCCTTCCCTTCTTTTATAACTAAACCTGTATTTCAGTTCTATACATACTCGTTTTGTAAGTACCATAATTTTTTTCCCAAAATCTTAACTTACCATATCTTATAACTTCTAACATTTGTCTTGTATCTTTTCCTTTCTTTTTACGCTTTCCTCTTAATTTGCAATTAAAGTATCCTGTTATTATACTATTCATAGTTAGCACTACATAGTCTAAATTCTGATGAAATAAGCTTTCCCTTTCTTTACAATTAGAATAAGCATATAATCTTATAATTCTGTATACTTGTTCTTTCCACTTTAAGTCTACAATGGTTAATCGACCCATTTTTGCTAAAGTTCCATCTGATATCTTTACTGTATTTCTACAGCTATTCCAGAACATCTCATTTTCCCCAAATTCGAGATTATCTTTCCTCCCCATAGTTTCTCTGTAATCATTCTTCATGTGTTAAAAATATTTGAGTCTTCTAAGATTATTACAACTACTTTGCACATATTACACCACTCCAAAATTCCTATTCTTCTTAGTATATTCTTAATACTATTCATATTTATAGAAAGCACTCTAAAATTTTCATTTTTCATTTCCTTTAAATTCATGGTTTCATACATCCATAGCTAATTACTAGGTTAACTTTCTTAATATGCCATTCTAAGCCTAGCAAATTTCCTTCTCTAATGTGAGAATCAAACACTGGACCTTGTCACTTAGCCATTATACCAAGCCCCAGTCATTAGCTGCATATATTCTTTTTCATCCATTTCCTTGCTTTTTTATTCTTTTGTACTTATCCTTCTAAATTTTCTTTTTCTGTCTTTTACCAACAGAATTATTTTTCCCTTTCACTGCCTCCCAGTTTGTCTTTTTCATCACTTGTTTCAGAACCTTCTTCTCTGTTCTCTTTATAATTTTTATTTCATGTATTTTTTCTTTTCTTTCTTTCTACTACTTCTGAAACTTCTTCTCTTTGTTCAATTTCTTCTCTTTCTTTTTCCTTACTCTTATTTTTGTGTTAGCAATCCATCCATAAATTTCCAACTTGTTGCATTTGTAACATTTCAGTTCACATTCTTTGCATCATGTCCTGTTTCCCCACAAATAAAACATTTCCTTTTTTCACAATTACCTATCAAAGTCCTTCTTTTCCACAAAAAAACACATGCTTTGGGTTGTCGCCAGTATTTTACAACACCCCTGATCCCCCTCCACATTTATCCTGATTGGTATATGTATACTTTTTTGTTTCTATTTTTAACACAATATTACAATCCCAGCCACCAGTCCGTAAACCTCCTTTGTCATAAAATTTTGCAGTGTCCAGTACTTCTTTACAGAAAGCTTTCAAATGTTCTTTCAAAGTTTCTCTTTCTACCGCTCTTCAAATTTTGTACATGAATTTTCTTTTTTCTTTCCCTAGTAAATACCTTTATCCCATAAAGATTCAATGGTTTGCATTCTTTCTTTTTTTCATATTCTCCAAGAAAAAAATTTCCATTGAAAAAAACTGTCTCAAATATAATGTCACAAAATGTTTCTTTGTTAATAAGAATAAATGCTCTTACCTCATGTGTTTTACATGCAAATGAGCTATTAAATTGTTCCACACTTCATACCTGTCCATTTTTTGTCTTCTTTACTTTGAATCCTTACCATGTACTTTCATTTTTCACTTTCTTCTGCCTTCTTTTCTGCTTCTCCCCTTTTGCTTTCTTTTATTCTTCTGCGTATGTTTTCTTTTCCATCTCACCACTATTCTTCAGGATTGTGTCTGCTCCTCCTTTTGTATTTTCTCCCTAATGTCTCCCAAGGAAACATCTCATTCATTATTTGGCTCACTCTGCACCACAATTTCTTTAACTAAATCATCCCACAACCCTCCTGATGCATCCATCATTTGCTCACTCATTTCCATCAAACAAGTTTCTTTGAAACATTTCCTCAAAATCTTGCACACATTTTCCAGTGTCCTCTCTCTGCTTCCCTGTTTCTTTGGGCCGCCTCTGTGCCTGGAATGGAAACAGGAAATGCCCCTCCAAAAATGGGTCCCAATCGCAACAATAATGAGTAGAGTAAGTTCCCCAATGCCGTAACCAAATTTCCCTTAGTAATAGAAATACCATCTCTGGTCTCCAAAGAAAAGAGGTCACTAGCCAAATGAGACTAGCTTGGTCAACAAAGGATAAATAAATTAAATTAAATAATTTTGGTAATTTATCTGAAGTTGTTGTCTTCGTTTGGTCTTCAACCTGTAGGTCTCAGATCCGTCCCTGGATCCAACTCAGCGGTATCCTCCAGCCTTGGAGCCGAAAACTTTATTTCTCCTCTCCTACCCATCATGCCCCACTCTCCCTCCACCCCTCAGATCTCATTTGCTGCTCATTTGAACAGCCATGGGGTCCATTGCTGAGCTCCCTCCAGGGAATTTTTCAGTGTTTTGGGGTGTGTAAGTTCATTATTTTTCTCTGTTAATATTCTTTTCTATCCCCTGCCTCTTTAGTCCTTCTGTACTAACTTCTACTGTACTACTGTAAGGGTAGTGCACACTCGATCAGGCCAATGCTGAGTCCTCCTCTATCACCCTCTACTAAAGCTCCCCCTCCCTCCACTCTTCCTGCCCTTCCAGACCAGAATTCCCTGCTAAAATCCTAACAATTGACAAAAAAGGAAACAGACAGCACCGACTAGATACCCACTTACCTTATAATCATTTGCCTGGGGTTCAGGCCCCGCTTCATTCGCCCATGCTACGCACGGGCTCACTTCCACCCTGCCCCCAAATCCCACTCGCTCCTGCTACCTCTGCATTTATTCTAAGCTATAGCCACTCCCATAACTATCAACCAGTCAGGCTGAACCTCTGTGCTCTCCTTCCCCCATACAGCACCCTCCTTTCTTCCTATCACTCATCTAACCTGTCAAAGTCATGCTATTACCTAACATGATTACATTCCTTACCTGCATACTTCTTTCTCACTTTACATCCTACCAGGACTCCACAGTAATGACTCCCAACAATTTACACTGCACCCTCTCATCAACTTCCTTCCAACACTCACTCTATAGCTACATTTCCCCAGCCATCAAAAACCTCTTCCCAGTACATCCACTCAGTTACCAAATACCCACCACATTTAAACAAAAAATATCTCTAAACTATGACAGATTCTTTACTACGTATATAAAACTAATCTCTGCTACCCTCTCTAAACTAGCCCTCAATGGAGACATCCACCCAGACCCTGGTCCCACGATCACCAACCCCACCTCAAACTCTCTTCCAAAGAACTCTTCCATCTCTCTAATCACAACCAACAAAGAGCCATCTGACCTCCTCATCATGTGTCTAAACATCAGAAGCATATGTAATAAAACCCAAGACGTACATGCCAACAAAAACTTGTACTCCCCTGATATTCTCATCCTAACTGAAACCTGGCTCAAACCTCACATCAAAAGTGAAGAAATACTCCCCTCTAGCTACAGCATCCTTCACGTAGATAGACTATCCAGGAAAGGCAGTGTTGTAGCACTAATGTTTAAACACCACCTCAATATCCAGAGTCTCAACAAGTCTGCTCCCCATATTGGCAATGAAGAAATCCTATATGCCAAACTCAAACTAAACCCAAATAAAACAATCAACATCATAGGGTGCTATTTCTCACCAGGCCAAAATATACCACCCCTAGAAAACCTCCTCAACTGGGCCAGTCATTCTCTACCCCAGGAAACCATTATCCTCGGTGACTTTAATATCAACTGGCTATCATGTAGTAACAATCACTCAGCCCTCTACCTAAATCTTCATGGTTTCTCTCAACTAATACAATCTCCTACTCGGATTAATAAAAACCCTAACAATCATACCATTCCTGATTGGATCTTACTTAACAAAGATCCTCGGTCTTAAATATTGGACTGTCTACCAGACCGCCTCAGTGACCATTCCCCAACATTCCTACTAAGACACCATGTAAACATTGTCAAGCCCATTATCCATAGACAAATCCGAAACAAAAATTTCAACCCTCACTCTTTATCTCTTCCCTCTAAAACGTTAACTGGTCACCACTAAAATACCTCAATCTAGATGAAGCCATCCAGTTCTTCAACAGCACCTTCCTCAACATGCTAAACACCCATGCCCCCATAAGAAATGCCAGAGTCAGAACTAAGAGCTCCCCTTGGCTACAAAAAAGCACCAGGGTTCTAATGAAAACCAGACAAGGCTTGGGAACACTGGCGCCTAACAAAAAATCCCTCTGATAGGCAATCCTTCCTTGAACTGCACAATAAGATCAAAAGCAAATAAAAACAGATAAAACCCTTTACTGCCAGTCCACCCTAAACTCTTCCCACCACAACCCTAAGCAATTCTGGTCGACAATTAACTTCATCCTCCACCCGGATAAAGTATACACCTTCCTGCCTACCATCCCCCGCTTCTCTAGCAGCATTGCTGATTCTTTCAACAAACACTTCACTGAAACCATACTATCCCTAGCCAAACAACACTTCACTTCATCCACTTCCCCAGTCCTAACCCTAATTCTCCTCCCCCTGCTTTTTCCTTCTCCTCAGTACCCACCTTCTACATAAAAAGACTCCTGTCAAAACTTAAACCCAAAAAACTTGCAGCTGACAACCTCCCCTCAGAATACCTAAAAATAGCAGCCGATGCCCTAGCTTATCCTATTTCCATGTTAATCAATTGCTCCATATCAGAAAACTATGTACCCTCTGTATGGAAAACATCACACATCATTCCCCTCCACAAAGGTAGCCCCTCCACTGACCTTTCCAATTACCGCCCCATCGCCATCCTTTCCCCACTCTCCAAGATGCTCGAGAAATGCATTAACTCTCAGGTCTCAAACTACCTCCTAGCTAATAATCTCATCTCCAAAACCCAACAGGGCTTCAGGCCATATCACAGCACTACTACCACCTTGTTCTCTTTCACCGACACTATCCTTCATCATAAAAACAATGGCCTGTTCTCCACTGCTATATTTCTGGATCTGTCAAAGGCTTTTTACTTGGTATCACACAAATTACTACTGTCTGTTCTCACCAACCTTTCCTTTTCCCAATCAGCCACCAACTGGTTCCACAACTATCTGAATGGCCGCTAGCAATCAGTTGTTTGGAATAATAAACTATCTCCTCACCTTCCTGTTACTCTCGGTGTCCCGCAAGACTCCATGCTCAGTCCCCTACTATTTTCCTTTTTCACCAACAACCTACATACTGCAACCAAGCATGCTTCTCTTATACAGTATGCAGATGACTCCACCCTCATCTGCTCTGCCCCCACTGTACCAGAACACAAAAGATCACACAGGAATCATTCTCATCTGTAGAAAGCTGGCTATCCAACTTACAGCTCCTACTCAATCCTAGTAAGTCCAAGCTCCTTACCTTCTAACCCTCCAAATCTGTTCAAAATTCCTCCCACTTCAATATTCTTGCCAAAGACAATACTGTCATCTCCCCATCAGATCACACCAAACTACTTGGTGTGGAGATTGACAACAATCTCAGATTTGACACCCATATATCTCTTACCATAAAAAAAGTACACAAAAAACTTGGTGCATTATATAGAAACAAACAATACCACACCAAGACAGCTAGAACTTCTATTGCCAATTCCCAACTAATCTCCACCTTACTCTCTGCCAGTCCTATACTTACCAACCGTAGACAGTGTGACGTAAACAAGCTCGAGGCCTGCTACAATAAAATTACAAAATTTGCTACTGGTGCATCCTATTGATGCCACCATTGTATCACACTTAGGGAAATAGACTGGCTTGCATTCTCACAACTCCTTCACCTGAATCAACTCTCATTTGCACACAAACTTGTAAACCATCCTCTTAAAATCTCATCACTTCAAAAACTTCTCCAACCCTACTACTCCTCTAGACCCCTAAGGTCCAGCAGCAAAAAATCTACTCCTTACTACCAAAGCCAAAAACTCAGCAGGAAAAGCTCCATTCTCTTGTGCCATATCCAAACTATGGAACAACCTTCCCCCCTCTATAACTACTCTACCTTCGTGCAGTCACTTCAAGGCTGCACTTAAATCTCACTTAAAAATGCACTGGCTCTGTCCTTGTTCCAATCCCGACTAAAAATTCCTCCATCTTCATCCCTCCTGCACTCAAACTCTTATCCCAACTTTGTATAATTGTCTGTGGTTACACTTGCTGGTACTGATAATGCTGACCTTAAGTTAGATATTGCTAGTCTACTCTTACTAGGTAACTCATTGTTTCTTTTCATTATTTCTTTATTATTGTAAAAGTACCATCTGCTCTTTTTTTACTGTATGTCATCGTCTTTATTACTGTAATCTCAATCACTCATGTATGTTACTCATGTACAATTTGTGGAGCTTTTCTCCCCAGGCCTCCGCTGAAAAAGGACCTGTGTCCAGTCGGAATTTCCCGGTAAACAAATGTAAATAAATAAATAATTAATAAAAAAACTATAGTTAGTGTAAAAGAACCAGATTTTTTTTGTAGAGTAGAAGTAGGGTCTCTCTCTTTTCTTCTCTCTTCTCTGTAAAGCGTTTATAGTTTTTGGTCATGCCATGGCTGATTCTAAGCCAGCAGGCTTTAAGAAGTGCACAGAGTGCGGGCATAAAATTCTTCCTTTTCAGGTCACCAAAGTACCACGACTCGGAATAAAAATTGAAAATTGTAGTTCCTTTATTTGATAGAATAACACTAGAAAAGAAATTAAAACAGACGGTAACAACCATCAGCTATGTTCAATAAGGCAGCGGTAAGACTGATGAAGTCTGCATGTTTAGCAGATGAAAGCGCTTAACGTGGAAACATTATAGTTATTGGAAGTGTTTTATTAAAGATTTTATTCAGTCCGAGCCGGTGTCTTACCTCTGCCTTATTGAACATAGCTGACGGTTGTTACCGTCTGTTTTAATTTCTTTTCTGGTGTTGTTCAGTGTTTGATATTTGATAGAATAGTAAGCGCTTTCGGGTTTTAACCAAACCCTTCTTCAGACATATAACTAATGACAATTTTCAAAGTATATTTAAATGAAAAAATGTGCCAAAAAGGCATTTGACCCACTTTTAAAATGTCAGTAAATACCATTATTGTCCACTAGATGGTATGAAAGACAAACTTTTCAGTGGAAGTTTACTGTGAATGTTAAATAAATCAGCGTCTCCTTTGTTTCTAAAATGTATATAAAAAAGGTACATTCTGAAACAGTTATCAGTTGTGATACTTAATCACTCTCAAAACTGTTTGAATGCATACTTGCAATTAATTGCATATCTAAAAACTCATCAAATAAAATATATATAAATATAAATATACTTGAAAAGATACTCATACATAAATATTAGGCTCTATTATAAACTCTCTAATCTATATAAATGCAATGTACATAACTCTACTTGATTAATAATCATAAAAACCACCGAGTGAAAAAAAAAAAAATATATATATATATATATATATATATATATATATATATATATATATACATCTAAAGAACGTTTAAAAGCATTGTCATTAGGCTTACATTCATAAACATAAATAATCAAATCGTATATAGGTTCATACTAGGCTATCTGCCCAAGGGCATTTATAAGCCTAGCCCAGAGTTTTGTGGCTTTCGCAACCCCTTTAGTTTGGAGGATACTATGCCCATTATTTTGCTGTGCCTCTGTCAAGCAGTGACACTGAGATAATCCCTGGGGTATATCTGCGGTCTCCCATCCATTGGTCAAGATTTCTCTTGAACAAAGCCAGCGAGGTGCTCTGCCTCACATGTACCGGGATTTTGTTCCACAGCATAGGGAGTCTCTGGGTGATGAATCTGTCCCTCCAGCATGTCCTATTAATAACCGTGTCAAGGTTTAGGTCTCCCGCCCTTGTAGTTCTGAGGGATCTAGATTTTTTTGCGGTGAAACATGTTCATCAATTCTGGGTTGGACATGGCCTTGTATGTCAGGCACAGGTCACCTCTGAGCAGACGGTAAGCGACTGAATAGAGCTGAAGTTCCTTCAGTCGGGCAGCATAGGGCATATTTTTGAGACCCTTTATCCTTTTGGTGAGGAACTTTTGGGGCCTTTCCAGCTGCTGCAGATGTCGTGTCAGATACATTCCGAATGGGGCATTATACTCAATCATTGGTCTGAGTGAGTGATGAGTACAGGGGGACGATGACTTCCCTTGATCTAGATGTGAATCCCTTCATGATCAGGTGGGCAATGTAGAAGGTCTTCCTAACTACTTTGGCTACGTGAGTGTCAAATGAAAGGTTACTGTCAACCTGGGTACCCAGGTCCCTGATAACCTCTTCTGTGCTTAGTGGGTTGTCGCCTATATGGTAGCTAGGGGTAACCTTGTTTTTCCCGAAGGGTATGACTATGTATTTTTTGGCGTTTAACTTTAGGCCATGGCTCTGGCACCAGTTTTCCGTTTCTATAAGACCCTTTTGAAGGATATCTGTGTCAAATGTGTTCTCAACTATGGCGCCCAGTTTGCAGTCATCTGCAAATTTTGTCAGCCATAATCCTCCTGTGTTTGCTTGTACTTCTGAAAAGTAGATGCCGAACAGGAGAGGGCCCTGGACTGAGCCCTGTGGGACACCACTTGTGACAGGCTTTGAGTCTGACATGGCGCCAGCAACTCTGACCCTGTGGGTTCTGTCACTTAGCCAATTTGCAACCCATCTTGTGACGTATGGGTTTACATTTAAGCTAATGAGTTTTTCAATGATACCTGAGTGGGGTATTGTGTCGAAAGCCTTTGCCAGGTCGAGGTAGGCTGTGTGGACTGTCTTTTCCTCATCGATGGCCTTGGTGACTGTTTCGAAAAAGTCATCCAGGTTTAAAATGCATGATCTGCCCTTGACAAAGCCAAACTGGGTCGGATCCAAAGTCTGCAAGTCTCCTATGTCTTTATTTATGAGTTCCATTATGATCCTCTCCATAGCTTTGCAGATCAAGCTTGTCAAACTGATGGGGCGGTAATTTCCCGGGTCGGTGGAGGCACCGCCTTTGTGAAGTGGGACCACAGTTGCCATACGCCACTCCTTAGGCACGTATCCTGAGGTGAGGCTAAGATTAAACAGCTGCCCTAACTGCGGGTTTAATTCCTCATTGAGTTCATGGAGCACACATCCGGGGACACCATCTGGTCCCATGGATGCTGTGTTTTTTGCCTTGGGAGAGCAGATCTCACATGAGCGTTAGAGATGTTTGGGGGGCTATAATTCTCTGGTATAGATATCTCACCTTTTGGGGGGGAGTTTGCACTGAACCTGTCAGCCAGTATGTTGGCGATGTCTGTAGGTTCAGTAATTTTTACATCATTTTGAACTAATTCTGAGCATATCTGGGAGTTTCCTCCCAGGTTTCTAACATAGCTAAAGAAGGCCTTATGATTGTCCTTTGAGTCCTTAGCGACTCTTCTCTCAAAATTTGCCTTGGATGATTTTATGAGAGATCTTAGTTTTTTACTTATAATGATCAAGGGTGTTTTCCCTTTTAAGGATTTTGCTCTATCTTGTAGTAGCTTCTGCCTTTTGTTGTAGAGCTTGTTTATGGCTGGGGTCCACCAAACTGGACACTTGCCTTTGGTACAAAGAGTCTTTGTTTTGTTTGGGATTGCCTGATCCATGCAGTCCTGTAGGTGCTGGTAGAAGGCATTTGTAAGTGATTCAGCGGCTTGAGTAATGGTTTCCGCAGTCTTGGGGGCCTTAAAAGGGACCACACTAGCGTTAAGAAGTGTGAAGTCGGCTTTTGAGAAGTTCTTCACTGTGGTCTTTTTTATCTCAGGTGGGGGCGGGATGTGGACTTCCAGTGAGATTAGTTTATGGTCTGATCTCACCAGTGAATGGTATACCTCCGGTGTTGAACATTGTGACCCCATGTTCGTGATGATGAGATCTAGTATGTTATCTCCTCTTGTGGGGATGGTGACTAGTTGTTCCATGGCATTAGAGTTTATGAACTCTAGGAACCTTTGGGCTAGAGTGTTTGGGCTTGAGTAGTGATCCCAGTCTATATTCAGGTAGTTGAAATCACCTAGTATGATGGTGTTTGGAGATACATTTATCCCCTCCAGTGTTTTCAGGAAAGCTACGTGAGGTTCCTGAGATTGAGAGGGTGGCCTGTAACATGCTACTAATTGTAGAGCAGTCTTGCCTATGGTTAATTGCACCTGGATGGTCTCCGATGCATCGTGCGTTGCCACCAACCTCGAGGTGTGGGTGTTCTTGATGAATATAGACACCCCCCGTCCTTTCTTGGTGTTGTCCGGATTCTGGGGCCGGAACGCATGATATGAGGTAAAACCTGATAGTGCCGGGGTGCTCTCAGGAGCCTTGAACCAGGTTTCAGTCACAGCACAGACATCGATGTTCTCCATACTGAGAAGGGCCTCGAGTGCGTGCATCTTGAGGGTGAGACTTCTGGCATTGAGCAGCATTACCCTTAGTTTTTTTCCTTTTTTGTGTTCTAGGGTGGTAGGTTTAGAATTTGAACCTTGCCTAAAAAAGGCACTATGGGGGTGGCAAGAGCCTTTGCCAATATCCAGAAGCCCAGGGGTGACAGGTGCAAGCCGTCCCTTGCGAAGCAGCGTGGCTTGTCCAGCATGTCATCCCAGGCAGACAGACATTGGATCCCCTTTGAATGACACCAGAGTTTAAGCCAATTATTAAAGCTGATCATCTTGTCACTGTATTGTGGCATCATTCTTGGTGAAGGTAGGATACTGCTCAAGGTCAGGGTCATACCTGCCTGGGCTACATAATCAGAGAGCTCCTCTATGTCTCTTTTCATGTAGTCCAAGGAGGTACGTCTCAGGTCGTTCACACCAGCGTGGACAATGACAGAGTCGTATTTGTACCTGCTGTTGAGAGACCCGAGTGCTTGCGTTATGTGGCGGATTCTAGCACCCGACAGGCAGCTTACTGTGACCTTTTCCTTGTTCAATCTGGTGAGCGGGACGTCAGTGTGTCTGACTATGGAGTCACCAATGACGAGTGTGTCTGGCATTGTGTTTGGCCTTATGGGCTGTGACTGTTTGGCACACTGACTATGTGTTGCATGTGTTGTGTCCTGAGGTGGCAGTTGTTGTCCTTCAAGAATGCAACTGCAGTCATAACATGTGGGTTGTCCTGCCTCAGGCAGCCCTCGTTCGGCCGGATTCCAAAGTCTGGGTCCGACATCGGCTGATGTCGCATTTCTCTCCGACGTCAGAGCGGCTGGAGTACATAAGCATCAGCCGACGCCATCTTCTCCAGTCTTTCTTGCCACGCGGTGCCCGAAGCAGAAGCAGTTCGCAAGTGCCGGTCGGTCAGCTCCTGTATTCTACGATACCGAAGTCATCAAAAAAGCTAAGTACCCCGTTGGGGACCTTTTCTTGCCTCAGCCGATGTCAGAAATTACTGAAAAAGTTAACAATTGTCTTTCTTGTGGTAAACAAATACCTCATAAGGATTTCCACTCTTATTGTCTCCCTTGCCTGGGCCCAGACCATGACGTCTCGGCCTGTGTAGCCTGTGCTCGCTTCAACAAGCGCACTCTCAGGTGCCGGGCGGAGTTCGCTGAAGATTTTTTCGGCGATAATTTTGCTTACACCATGCCGCCGGATCTTCCGACATCGCAAACTCCCAAAAAGCGAAAAGATCGGGACCGACATCCTCGGCCCGCGTCTACTACCGACTCCACGCCAAAACCTAGCGCGAGTGCTCCGGTTCCCTCTGAGACGGTCTCTCCACCGCTCCGAACCGAAGACACCGCATTACCGATGACTCCGATTCCAGACATTACTCCGACGCCAGTTATAGATTTTCCTCCGGATACCGAAACCGAGGAAATGCCCGAGACCATTGCTGTAGACAACGTCACTCCTGCACGTGGAGCTGCCAGGCCCCCTATGGCCATGTCTATTAAGGCCTACACTAGGGCTAAGGCAGCCAGCAAAACAAAGCATATTACTTCTAAATCCTTACCTCAGCCGACTCCAGAGACACAAATTATGTCCATGGCTGCTGATTTAATTTCCATGATTAGAGGTTCGCAGGCCCATCCTGAGAGAGGATCCCAGCCCCCTCCTGATAAAAGGCCCCGGGTTGAACCCTCTGACCCTACTCCTTCAGATGAAGATTCTGAGGGCTCTGTCCACTCTGATAGCCAGGAAGAGCTCTTTCAGACCTATGAGGACTCGGATGCAGAAGATTCCATCCCCTCGGCCTCCCCTCCTGAGGATATTTCTTTTGGGGAAGTTCTGCACACCATGAGGGAACATTTCAAGTGGCAAGGTCAGGAATATTCTGATTCTAGGAAACGCCTTAGGACTTTCCTTAAGAAGCCTCAGCACAGGCCCTTAGCTATTCCTCCTGTACCTGATGTTCTGGATGATTTGTATTCTGACTCTAGTGCTACCCCTGATTCTCTTCCTCCTGCTCCAGCCAAGCCAGACAGGTATTACAGGGTCCCAGAAACTCATTCCCATTTATTCAGGGCCCATACTGCTGATTTAGAAACTATTTCACAGAGTTTCAGCCTCCACCTCAAAAAATCCTTTGCCCTCCAACAGGGAAGCTAGGTCATTAGACAGATGGGGCAAAAAGGTTTACACATCCACTACCTTATCTATGAGAGCTTTAAATTGCCTTTTTCATATGTTACAATATCAGGATTATCTGTTAGAAGATTTACAAAAAACATTAGCCACTCCTGATCCTTTAGACAGGAAGACTTTGCAGGAAGCTGTACATAACACTCAGCAAGTAAGCAATCGCTTCCTGCAGTGTGGATATGATGCACTGGAAGCTTCATGTAGGGCAGCTATGACAGGGGCAGTCATTCGTAGACATGCTTGGTTAAAAGATCAACCTCTACCAGATCATGTAAAAGCAAAACTTCTGGATGCACCTTTGGAAAAGAACAAGCTTTTTGGTGCAAATGCTAAGGATGTCTTAAAGACCATCGAAGAAAAAGCAAAATCAGTTCAGGCAGTGAAAGATTTCCTCCAGGTTCAACCCCCCAGATTCAGTAGGAATTGGCCTTCAAAAAACTGGTCCTTTCCTAATCCAGAAAAGTTTCAAAGGGGTAAGAACAGACGTGGCCGAGGAAGAGGCCAATACAGAGGCCCTTACAGGGGACGACAATGGCAGCCAGGAAACCAAAGAAGTGATGCAGGGGTTTCACCTACCCCACAACCACAATCTCAATGACTTTCCTCTACTACCGCCTACCAGGGAACAACTAGAAGCTCCCTTGGACGGGAAGTTATCTCTGTTTGCAGAAAACTGGCACAGACTGACAAAGGACAAATGGATTTTGGACATTATAGACCGAGGGTACAGGTTTCATTTTCATACCTTACCAAGAAAACAAGGCATGCCAAACCTACCACAAAATCAGAGGGCAGAGGCTATCAAGCAAATCACTCTGCTGACTCGGATGAAAGCAATAGAAAGAGTTCCACAACAAGAACAAGACCAGGGGTTTTACTCAAGACTGTTCCTTGTTCCAAGAAAAGAATCTCAATGGAGACCAATACTGGACTTGTCCGCATTAAACACCTTTTTCATAGTACCAAAGTTCAAAATGCTGACCTTACAGCAACTCCTTCCCATGCTGGGCAAGGGGTCGTGGCTGATTACTCTGGACCTCAAGGAGGCATACCTGCATGTCCCTATCAGACACAGTTGCAGACGATACCTCAGATTTCTTGCAGGGCCAGAGCATTATCAATTCTCAGCATTGCCATTTGGCTTATCTACTGTGCCCAGAGTATTCACAAAATGCCTGGCTTCAGTAATTGCTCATTGCAGGCTCCAGGGGCTACAAATTTACCCGTACCTGGACGACTGCCTCATACAAGCGGACGACAAATTGATGTTGACAAAAAACCTGGAATATGTCATACGATTACTTCAAGCTCTGGGATACACAGTCAACTTCCAAAAGTCAAGACTGCAGCCATCCCAGCAAATAATCTTCTTATTAGCCAAACTAGACACAGCCTCTCAGATGGCTTACCTGACAGAAGACAAGCAAGAGAAGTTAACTCATTATTTCAAAGGTTTAGCAAATCTCACCCAGATGACTGCAAGGAGATTCCTACAGGCCCTGGGTTACATGGCATCCTGCATTCTCCTGGTTCCATTAGCAAGACTACACATGAGAAAGCTTCAATGGTACCTAAAAAGCATTTGGTCTCAACACAGCAGCAACTTGGAGACAATCATACCACTCATTCCATGCCTACAAAAGGAATTCCTATGGTGGGCCTCGGTGAGCCAGGCAAACACAGGTATGTCATTCCAAAAACCACAGATAACACAGACCATGACTTCAGACGCCTCAGACCTTGGATGGGGGGCGCACATGGAAGGCAGGTGTATACAAGGACAATGGTCTCCAAAGGAAACACATCTGCATATAAACCAAAAGGAAATGCTGGCAGTAATGCATGCCATCGAGGCCTTTCAACACCAACTCCAGCAAGGCCATTTACTGATACGGACAGACAACACCACTGTGATGTGGTACATAAACAAGCAAGGGGGCACCCACTCTTACCCCCTTTGCAGACTGACAATGCAGCTTTGGGAGAAATCACTGAGCCTAAACATCCAGTTACAATCCCAGTTTGTTCCAGGAAAAGACAATGTGTTGGCGGACAGCCTAAGCAGGAATTTCACAGATCCACACGAGTGGAGGTTACATCCGAAGGCCTTCAGACAACTCACTTCGACATGGGGCAAGCCAGAAGTGGACCTATTTGCCTCTCACCTCAGCCATCTTCTACCAAAATTCTGCACAAGGACATACCATCCAAAAGCTTGGAAAATAGATGCCCTCTCATTCAAATGGAACTCTCTAGCAATCTGTGCATTCCCACCTCTGCCACTGATGACCTCAGTATTACTAAAGATCAAAGCAGAGAAACCCAAGGGAATCATAATAGCTCCGGACTGGCCAAGACAACACTGGTACCCACTACTATGGAGCATATGTCACACCAGGAGGTGGGCCCTTCCCCAGTGGCCTCTACTTTTGACTCAACACAATTTCGAAACACTGCATCCAAATCTTCAGACACTGCAGCTAACAGCCTGGGAGATCCCATAAATAAATTCAGCTTATCTCTCTCCAAGGAAGTTCAGCGGTTACTAACAGAGGCTCGAAGACCATCCACCAGAAAGGTTTACCTAGCAAAGTGGAAATGATTCAGCAATTGGAATACCAGCAAGGGACATGATGCATCATTGTTGAACATCCTACTCATCTTGGAATATTTGGCAGATATGTTGAAGAACGGCCTCTCATATTCTTCCATAAAGATACATGCATCTGCTATTTCAGCTAGATACAACACTGATCCTCCTGTTTTTTCTCACCCTTTACTAAGGCAATTCCTCAGGGGAATCAAGAACATTAAGCCACAGAGAAAGGCCCCAGTGCCAGCCTGGGACCTCAATTTTGTTCTAGAAAAACTGACTCTACCTCCATTTGAGCCAGCAGCTTCAGTTGACTTGCAATTTCTCTCATGGAAGACAGCTTTCCTGTTGGCAATTACCTCAGCAAGAAGGGTTTCGGAGTTACAGGCCCTAATGGCAATACCACCCTTTATTATTTTTCACAGAGACAGGGTTTCAGTAAGGGCCAACCCTACTTTTATGCCAAAGGTGGTATCTAGGGTTTCTTTAAATCAAGTCATTCATCTGCCTGCCTTCTTCCCCAATCCTGAGAATAAGGGGGAAATATTGTTGCATACCGTGGACATTCACAGACAACTTCGATACTACCTGGACAGAACCAAGGCCAGTAGGAAGTCTGAACAACTTTTTGTAGCTTACGCCCCTGCAGTCCAAGGAAAAGCAATTTCAAAACAGACTATTTCTAAATGGATTGGGCATTGCATCAGATTCTGTTATTCCTTTCATGGAAAGACTGTTCCAGCCAATGTCAGACCACATTCCACTAGAGCTACAGCCACCTCTACAGCATTCTTAAGAGGGGTGCCTACCAAGGACATTCTAGAAGCTGCTACATGGAGCTCCGTGCATACATTCTCCAAACACTACAATCTCCCTCTATACTCCAGATCCAGAGCAGGCTTTGCTTCGGCAGTCCTGCAGGGTTTGATTGCCACACCATCTTTTTCCTAGAGCATTCCTCCTCCCCCAGCTAAGCTATGGTATTCTACCCACATGTTATGACTGCAGTTGCATTCTTGAAAGACATAGTACAGTTTTGTACCTACCATAAATGTAGATGTCCGATAGACATGCAACTGCAGTCGGATTTTCCCTCCCTCCATACCCCTCTATGCCTAGGGTCCACTCCTATCCCTATTTCTCTTAGCTGGGGATATCTGTTATGGTGTATTTGTTTTATTGCTCATTTATTTGTTTGGAATCCTGTTTTTGTCTTCCAATTTGATTACAGCCTTCCTTGGAGGGCACCTGGCATCTGGGGCAAGAAACACTGAAGAAAATGGCATCGGCTGATGCTTATGTACTCCAGCCACTCTGACGTCGGAGAGAAATGCGACATCGGACCCAGACATTGGAATCCGGCTGACTGAGGGCTGCCTGAGGCAGGACAACCCACATGTTATGACTGCAGTTGCATGTCTATCGGACATCTACATTTATGGTAGGTACAAAACTGTACTTTTGGGTGTCTGCTTTGGTGGCCTCTGCTGTTTTGGTAGATTTTTGATCAGAGCCTCCGAATATGTCTTTGTGTATTTATGTGTATGATTTGAAGTTGTGATAGTACTATGTGAGACTGGGTTTGTGGTGTGTGTGGTTACCTTCTCCTCCTGTCTGGTCTTACCAGTCCTATGTTGAGAGAGCTCAGCCTCCAGTTTGGCTATATAGTTGCATCTCTCGCATGTATTTGTGTTTTGTGGGAGAAGGAGAGGGTTGTCCGTGTACATGAGACAATTGTAACATTGCCTCAATATTCCCAGATTCACCAGCTGAGCAGGAGAGGACACTAGCAACTGATCCCTCGACATGCTAGAAGGAGTAGACAAAGACTTTAAAAGACTCCGGGGGATGTGGGTGATCGAAGGGGGTTTTTTGGCTGGTTGGGTACTATGTATAATAAAAGTGCTATATCAAGTAAAAAAATACTTTAGGAGCAAGTGCTAGGCTTTACAGATAGAGAATATTCTACTTAGGAATTAAGTAGAGTTGAGCTTTTTAGATATAGAATACGCTGGTTAGATCAGCAGTACAGTTCAAGGAAGGCTGTTTTAAGGGAAAATTTGAAGAGTGAACTTTAGGTAGCCCGAATAGTTTAACCTTGATTAACTGCCACTGCTCTTGTGTGCTCCTGTGGCAACTCCGCGCTAAAGCGTGCTTTATAGCAGGGGGCTGGAAAAAAACAGGAAATGACCCAAAATTGCCAATGAATTACCAGTTACTGTCTCTAACCACTCCTCTGAGGACAAACAAGCAGCTCAGTACTCCCCACTCTCACTGGTGAGTAAAGAAACTTCCCTCTGGCCACACAAGAAAATGGAGGAACACAGGAACCAAATACAAAGCCCAGGGATCAGCAAAATCTGATCACTGGAACAACTAGCTAGGAAAGTAGGAAAGCAGAAGTATTTTTTTTGTTTTTTTTTTAGTTTTTTTTACACACACAGACAGAAAATACAGTAAATGCTTAGTTATTTGACTAAATGCTATCAAAGGCTAGTACACTTGAGTGTATTAGCCTGTAGGTTAACTTGTTAGCAAAACTTAGGCTAAGAAGTGCAGTCAACAAATTAAGCTCAGAAAAACAGAGAAAACAGGTAATAACACAATAATATATGCAGAAACAGTGGTCGAAATGCACAAAAGGTCGAAAAAAGCAATAAAAAATGCTTAAAAAATACTTAGAATCAAGAAAGTCGCTTTTCTGCTCTCTGCTGCCTTAGGAACTCTGCAGGGGACCACGAGGAGCTATGCCAAGTTCTCTAATGCCAGAAAAGCCCGCCAAACCGTGCTTTATAGCAGGGGCTGGAAAAAACAGGAAATGACCCAAAATGGCCAATGAATTACCAGTTACTGTCTCTAACCACTCCTCTGAGGACAAACAGGCAGCTCAGTACTCCCCACTCTCACTGGTGAGTAAAGAAACTTCCCTCTGGCCACACAAGAAAATGGAGGAACACAGGAACCAAATACAAAGCCCAGGGATCAGCAAAATCTGATCACTGGAACAACTAGCTAGGAAAGTAGGAAAGCAGAAGTATTTTTTTGTTTTTCTTAGTTTTTTAACAAACAGACAGAAAATACAGTAAATGCTTTGTTATTCGACTAAATGCTATCAAAGGCTAGTACACTTGAGTGTATTAGGTTAACTTATTAGCAAGACTTAGGCTAAGAAGTGCAGTCAACAAATTAAGCTCAGAAAAACAGAGAAAACAGGTAATAACACAATAATATATGCAGAAACAGTGGTCGAAATGCACAAAAGGTCGAAAAAAGCAATAAAAAATACTTAGAATCAAGAAAGTCGCTTTTTCTGCTCTCTGCTGCCTTAGGAACTCTGCAGGGGACCACGAGGAGCTATGCCAAGTTCTCTAATGCCAGAAAAGCCCGCCAAAGCGTGCTTTATAGCAGAGGGCTGGAAAAAACAGGAAATGACCCATATGTGCATAAATGCATAAAATGCATATGAATGTATATGATTATACACATATATATCAAAACACATAGAAGCATCATTTAATATAAACATATAACAATAAATTTGCTAATTACATAAGTAAACTACAATCTATCTGTGTGTGAGCAGACGCGGGGGTCTGAGAAATCAGGGGTCTCAAGGTACATTCTCGGACAGGCCTTTTCAGCAATCCTGAAGCATTGCCCAACTGCTCTACTTTGGAGGCAGTCGGGGGACGTCTTTCCCTACACCCAACATCCTGGGAATCATCACTGCCTATCACTGGGTGTTAAAAATAATATCCAGTGGTTACACCATCCTGTTCTTTCCAAAGTTGACTCAAATCCTTCCCAATTTGCCACCCAATCAAAGGGAGGTGACAGCCCTGGAAAGCACAAAGCTTTTGGAGAAAAGAGTCATCCAACCCATTCCCCCATGACCCGTTCAGATTGGGCATCTATTCAAGATTATTTTTGTTGCCAAAGATAATGGGGAACTTTAGACTAATTCTGGATCTCACTTCCCTAAGGAAGTTGGTTGTCAAAATGAAATTCCAAATGGTCACAATACAGTCCATTCTGCCTTTCTGCAGAAGGATGATTGGATGTGCTCAGTAGACCTTCAGGATGCGTATTACCACATCAAAATGGACAAATGCTCCAGAAGGTTCCTCCACTTCCAGCTGGGAGCCAGTTACTTTCAGTTTAGGGTACTCCCCTTTGGATTCACCACATCCCCCAGGGTGTTTACCAAAGTGATGGCAGTAGTTGCAGCTCACCCGAGACTGCTCTGATTCTGCTCGTTTCCTTATCTGGATGATTGGCTCCTCACTTCCCCGACCAAGCATCAACTTCTGCAAGTCATGGATTGTCTCCTTCACCTAGCCTCAACCTTGGGCATAACCATCAATCTTTTGAAGTTCAAATTGAATTCAGTCCAGATCATTGACTTTGTAGGAGCTTGGCTGGAGACAACACAGTGCATGGCTTTCCTCCCCAAGAGAGAATTCAGTCTGTTCAGCTGCAAGTGATAAAGATTCTTTCCGATCATCCTGCCCCTGCCTTTCTCATTCTCAGAGCATTGGGGTTGATGGCAGCTACCATAACTCTTCTACTGGTGGCTCGCCTTCACATGAGAGTACTTCCATGGACCTTAGCGGTCCAATGATCCCTTCTAGAACTGTCCTTGGACTATCCCATAAAACTCGAGTCTGCAAAGAGTCTCTCCTATGGTAGCTTCAGTCTCCAGATCTGTACTCAGGACGACCATTCATTTCCTCTCCTCGTAAGGCCATGGTGATCCTCCCAGCTTGGGGGGGAGGCATTGGCTGGGTCGGACGGTCCAAGGCACCTGGTCCCCTCTGGAGACCAGTTTGCTAAATGTCCTAGAGATGAGGGCGGACCTTTTAGTGTTGCAAGCTCTTCATGCCTCTCTTCCCATGGAGACAGTTGCTATCCAGACAAACAACATGTCGGTCATCTGGTACATCAACAAGCAGGGAGGATCCAAGTCTTACCCCCTATGTTGAGAAGCCATGAGATTGTGGGAGTGGCTGATCTCTTCCAACCACTTTCTTGTAGCAATACACATTCTGGGGAAGTTGCACATTCTAGCAGACAAGCTCAGCAGAACCATTCTGATGCCTCATGAGTGGTATCGCAACCCTTCAGTGACATACATGATCTTTCAGAAATGGGGCCAACCTTGCTGTGATCTATTCACCTCTCCTTCCAACTCCAAGTGCAGTGAGTATTCTGCCTGATCCCCCCCTCAAGTCCCGAGAGACTGTCTGATGCATGCTTGGCCCCCTGGTCTTTTTTATGCCTATCCTCCCCTTGCCCTGATACCCAAATTCCTCCAGAAAGCTCAGAGGTTGAAGTGCAAAGTCATCCTCATTGCCCCATTCTGGCCTCAACAAGTTTGGTTCCTCTTCCTGTGGTCTCACCTTGTGTGTCTTCCTTGGACTCTCTATCCCATTCTGGATCTTCTGTCCCATCCTTTGGGCAATCAATATCCAGATGTTCTCAACCTGAAGCTAACCACTTGGCTACTGCACTTCCGTTGATGGCTAGAACTCCTGGGCTATCCTATCCTGTTCAGAAGATTTTGATTGCAGCTCTTAAGACCTCTACCAGGAAAATTTACTGCAGCAATTGGACGAGATTTTCTATTTGGGTGTAACAGCATCAGTTAGACCCTTTCCATGGCTCCTGTCCCAGCTATTCTAGATTTCTTGGCTCACATCTTTAGCAGTCAAGCTGACTTCTCCACAGTCAAGGTGCAGTTGGCAGCCATCTCGAATTTCCATATTGGTGAAGACTCTACATCTTTGGTGTCCAAGAAAATATGTAAGGCTTTTTTGAGGGGTATCTTTTTACTTCATCCTCAGGTCAAGAATCCCACACACCCTTGGGACCTCACTTTGGTGTTACAAGCCCTGATTTTCTGCTCCCTTTGAACCAGCTGCCACAGTTGGTTTGCAATTCTTGTATTGGAAGATGGCCTTCTTAGTGGCTATTGCCTCTGCTAAGAGGGTTTCAGAACTTCATGCCTTGTCCGTTAAACTCCCTTATCTTGTTCTCCACAAGGACAGAGTAATTCTTCACCTTAATCCTTCGTTTATGTCTAAGGTTGCTTCAGATATCAACATCAACCAAGTGATTAATTTCCCAGTCGTCTTCTCCAGTTTCCAGAGCTTGATGTTCACAGACAGTTATGTTTTTACTTGGCTAGGACAAAAAACTTCAGAATTAGGAAGACCAGTCACTAGAGTGACTTTAGCTAATTGGATCATAAAGTGTATTGCATTGGCATATTCTAATAAAGGAATTCCTCTACCAAATCAGATTGAGGTCCATTCCACTAGGTCTGTATCTACTTCCGCAGCCTTTTGGTCCAGAGTGCTCGTCGATGACATTTGCTCAGCAACTACTTGGTCTTCCTCTCACACCTTCATATCCCATTACAAATTGGATGTCTGTTCCAGGAGTAGAGCCTCCTTTGGCTCTGCCGTGCTTTGGAATATCCTTCCATGAGGGCCACCCAGGGTTTATGTAGTTGGGGACTATGACCCACAGGTTGAATTTAAAATGAAGACAACAACTTCAGATAAAAAATTATGTTCTTACCATAACATTCCATCTGAGTTGATGCTTCATTTGTCTTCACCCCCCCTTCCCCCTCCTGAGATCCTGAGAGGATCTGGCAGAAGTATGCCCAGGTCTCTCCCTGTACTATGTCATCCGAACCACTGATGTAGTCTGTGTATGGTGGGGCTGGCGCTTAGTTATGTTTAGGTTATGGTTTTATTATCAGCAGCAAACTCGATCTGAGGGGGTGGAGGGAGAGTGGAGCATGATGGGTAGGAGAGGAGGAGCTCAGTTTTCTGCTCCAAGGCTGGAGTATATGGCCACATCGGATCTGAGGACAGATCCAAGACACACAGGTTGAAGACAATTGAAGCAGCAACTCAGATGGAACGTTATAGTAAGAACATAACTTTTTTTTCTGTGATTTCATGAAGTGAGGTATTATGCCCTGAATTTAAAGTTGTCATTGGCAAGGCATAGTTAAACAATGGATAAGTATATCAATGGGGTATTTTTGATCTTGCATCAACCATTAGTAGACGTGGGAGTATGTGTGATATTTTTAGCTAATTCAAAACTTTTGTTTTTTAGCTTCTGTATCATGCTGACAATTTAGGTAAGTATCAATCTATATGTGTAGGTATTTCTGGACATTTACCCTTGCTGGGGAATATCTGTATGGACCTACTAGACAATATGAATTGGTGTTGATAATGGGTGACTTGAATGCACATATTGGACAAACAGAACAGGATAGGATGACTGCCTGGGTCTACATGGGTAGAACAACAGAAGTAAAGATGGATAGGCCATTCTAGGCTTGATTTTAGCCAACACATGGTTCAGCAAGAGAGACAGTCACAAGATCACATACAAGTGTAGACAACATGCAACTCAGGTAGGGCAATGACATAGAATCAGGGCTTGCAAAGTCATCCCCAGTGAAACAGTCGGCCCACAACATAAACCACATGTTGCAACAACAGCTGCAAGCAGTTGTCATAGATGGCTGAAGACTTGGAAGTTGACTGGAGAGAAAACACAACAGTTCAATGCATTACTCAGAGCTATAGCACCTGTAAAAGAAGAGGAAATAGGTGGAGTTGAAGAAGAATGGTAGCACCTCAAAGTAGCATGTGTAAGGACTACAAAACAAATATACAGCCAAGCCAGGTATGGAAAAAGGGTACATAAGGAAAGCTGGTGCTGGAATGCAGAAGTCTAGGAAGTCATCACAAAAGGAGTGCAGGAAAATTTGAGAGATAGAAAAGATTAACCAGGGTAGGAAAGAATACTGGTTGGCTAACCAGTAGAGGCTAAAAAGCTAAAAAAGGAGTTGCAGTATGGAGAGAAAGATGTATTCCAGATGACTAGAGAATAAGCATGCTAGTGCCATTGTTCAAAAACAAAAAGAACATTCACAACTGCAGACAGTACAGAGGCCTCAAGCTCCTGTCACATTGCATGAAAGTTCTGGAGAGGGTGATTGATAAATGATTAGTAGAAAGTAAGATGGGAGATAAGCAGTTCAGATTCAGATCAGGATACAGCACAACTGACCCAATATTTGCAGTGCGACAGATACCTGTGAAGAGGCTACAGATGAGGAAAGAATCCAACTGGGCATTGCTAGACTTGGAGAAAGCGCACGACAGGGTCTCAAGAAAGCTTATGTGGGCAGTCCTGTGGTGGTTTGAAATCCCAGAAACACTGGTATAATTAGTGCAAGCTACATTCAAAGATCCAGGAATTCAAGTACAAACAGCATTCAGTCTCACAGGGGGGTTCCCATTGGGTGTGGGGATGCATCAGCTGTCAGCTCTGTGCCCACTGCTGTTCATACTGGTGATGAACAACATTAGCAAACAGGTCAGAGGGGACAGATCAACAAAGTTGCTCTATGCAGACAATGTGGCATTACAGGCAGACTCTGAGCAAGAACTTAAGCAAAGGATAGAGGAATGGAATACAAAACTGAAAGGGATGTCATTGTTTGCAGATACGACAGCTGTAATGGCAGCAAATGGGGGAATCAGAAGAAGCTAATAATTGAGATAGAAGGGAAAATAGTGAAATTGGTTAACAGCTTCAGGTATCTGGGAGAGGTGGTTGATGAGAAGGGAAGTCTGAATGAGGTCATAGGTTGAATCAGAGGGGCTGCAGCCAACTGGCAGAGAGTGTCAAGTGTAGTGTAATATATGACAGAAGAATGCCAAATAAGCTGAACAGTAAGGTGTGCAAAACAGTGGGGCTACCAGTACCACTGTATGGTACTGAAACCTCGGCAGTAAAGGCAGAACAGCTGAGGAAGCTAGAGGAGATGGAGATGAAGTGCCTAAGATGGGTGGTAGTATGCGCACTGTAGGATAAAAGAGCAGAAGCCAAAGTAGCTCCAGTTGCAGAAAAGTTCAGAGAGCAGACTACGATGGTTCAGGCACATTGTAGAAGAGCAGAAAGCAATCTGGTGAAGAAGGTTTGGGACACACAGGAAGAAAGCAAGAGGAAGAAGGGTGTCCAGCAAAGAGGTGGATGGATTGTGTGAGAGAAGAGCTGTGACAGGCAGGAGCATGAAAAATGTAGGAGACTTGCACTGACTAGAGAGAGAGAGAGAGTGAGAGTGATAGCTGACAGGACACCCAAACCTCATGTAGAAAATGGGTAAAGTGGGGGGGGGGGGTTAATGATGATCTGTGTAGATCTTTGATTATGTAGGACTCACTGTTTTGGAGACACTGAGCAGTTTCAGAATTGTTGAAAATCTTTGTAGAACTGATTGTAGCCTTTATACTGAACTGATGTAGTTCAGTAATAAAATGTCATCTCTTTGTAGAGTTATGGTTAATTATAGATAACACAGGACCAGGACATAAAACAAATAATTTGGGACTCAAAAGTATTAATGCTTGCTCTTTCATTACCTGAAATTATTTGGACAAGTTTGTTGCTTAAGTAGTTTACAAACTATTTTGTTGTATTATCTGCAAGGATTGGTTTGAGAGCGCTTGAATGGGCAAAAGTTTTCAAATGCCCATTTTAAATCAATGTAAAGGACTCCTTAGGTTGTCCTTTTCTCTGTTTGTGAGAACACTGATTATAAAGAATAAGTTGCTGCTATTCTGCTGTTTTGTGTGGAAGCCGTACTGTTTATCTGGAAGCAATCCATTTTTATATTCTTATGTATTTGAATGTAGATAACTTGTCATTTTCATTTATTACTTAGCAAATGGGTTTGGATCTGAGCCTCTTATCTGACTCGGCCACTTTCTTTAGATTCTAGGATCCAAATCTCCAACTCCTCCCTTACCCATAATGCCCCTGACCACTGAATTACCTCAGCTCTTGTTTGCTGCGCTTTAAGATTGGAACAGATTGCAATTTCTTCAGCTCCTGTTTGGGTTTTGTGAATTATATTTCTTTTCCTTTCTGTCTTTTTTCCTTAAATAATTTATAGCATTTCCCTTACCCCTTCTAAACTTTTATAAACTTTTTTTTATCTTGACTTAAGGTATTTCTTCACATACCATTATTGTTACGAGGTCTTTCCCCTTACTTTCCACCTTTTCTCTAAAAAAAAAAAAACTTTTGCTTTTTGTGTGGACACTTTGTTCTTTCTTTTTGCAGTACAAAAAGAAAACCAGGAGACTCTCTCACTAAAGATTGTTGCTCCAAGTCAAATTAATGAAGAAAGAACAATAATAATAAAAGCAAACAACCAACAAGCTGATGTAAAAAAACTTTTAATAAAACAACAAACAAAGGATTTTTATTTTATTTTTTTTTATTAAAATGTTTTTACATCAGCCTGTTGGTTGTTTGCTTTTATTATTATTCTTTCTTTTTGCAGTATGGCTGAATCAAAAAATGCTCTTCCTGTATACATAAGATCCCCAACTCTGATGCCCACACAGAGTGTGTGTGTATTGTCTAGGCCCTGCACACTTGGACACCTCCTACTCCATTTCTGTGGCTTTTAATGCTAGGGCCATTAGCAACAGGAGAAACAAATTAATTAATTCTAAAAGGCCTGCTACCAGCCTCTGCTACTTCTGTTGGTACTTCATCTTCAGGGTCTCAAACATCCTCTCAAAAATCTAAGGAGCCCATGGAGCATGGAAAGCACTCCCCAGCATGGTCTCCTCAATCCACACCTTCTTCTGAGTGTTCCAGAAAAGTCTTTAAGAGCTCGAATCCGAAGTCTTTGGATCTGACCTCTACCGTTGCCAAATCTCATCGGCTCCATACTCCAAGATTTTCACTAGAGCTGGTATCCCCGAGGTTGAGGTTTCCTTTTCTCCAGAACTCACCCAAAAATTCATCCAGGCCACCATCAACTTCTTTCTCCATTAGGTCCTCTTGAGATTTTTATGAGTCTGAGGAGATAGGATGATGAGAAAATTCCTCAGAACACAAATGGGGGTCCTGTCGGCTCTATTTCATATCAGATCAATGAGCCTTAAACCCTCCTTCCAGCCTGTGGCTGCTCCTTCTCCAATCCGACCTGTCATTTCAGAGTCCTTGGATCTGAGATCCCCGAAGTCGAATCATAGGATCCAACGTCTTCCACTCCAGGAACTCCCCTGATCTGATCATTTCCTACTCCTTTGGAACACGATGGTTCTTGGATCTGAAGCATTGGTGTAGGATCAGAGGAGTTGACCTCAACTCTGAACCTTTCGGAGTCATTGCTTTCTCTTGGAGCTTCGACTCTGGCCTGCTCAACTCCTACTCCTCCCTTGGAGAGGAGGGGCGGAGAGTGCCATGAATTATCTTCTTCAAGAGCCTCTGTTGTGGTGAGATTGTCCTCAGCTTCTCCTGATCTTTCTGCCTTCGAGGTGGTGGAGAGGGTTTTCTCTCACCCCAGAGTAGTTTCAACTCTTGCTCCTTCAGATCCGTTCCTTGTTCCCTCTTTGGATCTTGTGTCTGAGTCTACTCATCCTACACCTCAGGGGCAGCCATTCTGGATGAGCTTCCAAGCCGTTCTCATCTGGAAACTTCCCACTTCTTCCGACATCTCCTTAGAGCATTCCATTGAGGAGGTTCCTCTGAAAAGGCCATGCAAGAGGAGGCACTTTGATTCCCCATAGAAATCTCTCACAGAAGACACCAATTTTGATGAAGGGGAAGAGTCCCCTAGATCTTCACCTGAAGATCCCTCGTTTGGAGACATCTTAGAGATCCTTCACCAGAAAGGTGGTTGGTCTTCCAAAACCCCTTTCCAGGAGGAATCTGTGTTCTTGGAAGCCTTTGGGTCTCAACCTTCTACATCTTGGGTTACCTCACCTGCGAATGAGCTTGTAGACCTTGTCTTCCATAGAGCATGGAAGGAACTGGACTTTGTAGAACTGATCCTCAAATGTCCAGACAAGATTTTGAGTGCCTCCATGACAGACAGTACTGGACCAAGGGAATCCCTGTAGATGCCTTGGTGGTTATACCAGCCACTAAAAAGGAGCTGGCTGAACAGAGCTCCTCAGTCCATCCCTCTAATAGAGAGTCTAGGGCATTGGACCGATTTGGGAAGTGAGTGTATGCATCAGCGACCTTTGCCTTAGGGTTGCTGAATTATCTGGCACATTTCATTATGTCACAGCGGGACTTATTAAAAGAACTCACTAACTCTACCCCTGGGTCCATGTCTGCAGAGGAACAGAAGTCCTTTTCCTTATGACTGGCCACCCTGCAATCCATTGCTAACACATCTATGAAGTTAGTCACACATGCAGCTGAAGGTTCCTCATGGGCTGGCAGTTCAAGCATAGCCATTAGGAGGCATGTCTGGACGCGGTTGTGTGATTTTACAGAGCCCTTCAAGCCATCATTCATCAGTGCTTCTTTTGATGGCTCTTCTTTGTTTGGGCCAACAGTTAAATTTACTCTCCTTCAGTGAGAAGGATGGAAAGACCTTGTTTGCCTTGGGAAACTGCTTTTCTACCCCACAGAGACATTTTTCTAGGAGTCAACCTGGTTGCAAGAAGTTGTGGTTTTGCAAATCTCAAAGACCTTTCCAAGAGTCACACGGAGACTTTTCCTCCAAAGGCAGAGAAGGGAATATCGTCAGTGGACATCACCACCTATGTGGTCTTCAGAATCAAAGGTCTTGAGATTCTTTCTCGGACAGATCCTTTCACTGCTTCTGAAAGGTTGCACAACTTTCCCTCTCTGGAGGCAGTTGGGGGGGACTTGTCCTTGCACCTAAAAGCCTGGATAGCCATCACAAAAGACTCATGGGTGTAAAGGATCATATCCAGAGGATATTTCATTCCCTTTTTGCAAGTTCCTCAGAGGAAAAGAAAATGTCTCCCCAATTTTCCACCCAATCAGATGTAGTTAGCTGCCCTAGAGATTCAAAAACTGCTGGACAAAAGAGTAATTCAAGAGGTCCCCCCAGACTAAAGAGGATCCAGAATTTATTCAAGGTTCTTTTTAGTGCCAAAGAAAACAGGGGACCTGAGACCCATTTTGGATCTCAGTTATCTGAACCAGTTTGTAGAGAATTCCAAATTCTGGATGGTCATGGTTCAGTCCATTCTCCCTGTCCTACAGAAGGATGATTGGATGTGCCCTGTCGATCTTCAAGACGTGTACTATCCCATCAAAATAAATAGGCCCTCTTGAAGATAGCTAGTCTTCCAGCTGGGAGACGGTCATTATCAGTTCAGAGCCCTGCCCTTCAGTCTCACCACAGCTCCTGGGGTTTTCACCAAATGCATGGCAGTGGTAGCAGCTCATCTAAGACTGCTCTGATTCAGAGTGTTTTCTTACTTAGACGGCTGGCTCCTTACCGCACTGATCTGGCATATTTTGGAAATAGCTGTGGATTACTTAGTCCAGTCATCTCACTCTCTGGGAATTTCAGTCAATCTGCCCAAAGTCATATTTTCAACTAGTTCAAGTCTTGGAGTTTATAGCAGGAGCTCATTTAGATACAGTGAATTGTCTAGCTCTTCTACCTCAAAACAAAGTTCTTACTTTGAAATCATATGTCAGACAGGTTCTTTCTCATCCTTCTTCCCCAGCAAAAATTGTGCTCAAAACCCTAGGATCAATGGCTGCTGCAATAACTTCAATACCCACTGCTTGTCTTTATATGAGAATTCTTCAATGGACTGTAGCAGTACAATGTTCCTTTCATCGACACCCCTTATGACAGCCAGTAAAATTATCCCAGCTTTGCAGAAAATCCCTGGTGTGGTGGATACACTCCTAGGAAATGTGTCAAGGGTGTCCTTTTATTCTTCCTCCCTTGAAATGCCATGTTGACCACAGATGGCTCCCAGTTGGGGGGAGGGTCATTATTTGGGACAGATTGTTCAAAGCACGTGGTCCCCAGAAGAGGCCAGTTCACCTGTAAATGTCCTAGAGATGAGAGTGGTGCTTCTAGCATTGTAGGCTCTTCAGAGCTCTCTCCCACTAGGAACAATTATTATTCAAATGGACAATGTATCATTAGTCTGGTAAATCAAAAAACTGGGAATCCAGATCCTGTCCCATGTGCCAAAAAGCAATGAGGGTTTGGCAGTGGGTGATCTTCTCCAACCACTTTCTTGTAGCAATACACATACCGGAGAAGTCCAACATCTTAGGGGACAAACTCAGCAGAACCATTCTGATGCTTTGGGAGTGGTCTCTCAGTCAAATATAATCTTGTACAAATGGGGTCAACCGTGGTGTGAGCTATTTGCTTCTCCCCTCATCAACAAATGCAGCAGGTTCTTTGCCCTAATTCTCCCTTGGGGACAGTCAATGAGAGATGCTGTAGTACACATTTGGCACTCTGGTCTTTATGCATATTCTCATGTGCCTCTAATTACCAAGTTTCTTCAGAAAGCAGTCCTGTTGAAGACCAAAGTAATCCGCATTGTCTATTACTGGTCTTGGCAAGTGTGGTTTCCCTTCCTGTGGTCTCATTTACTATGTCCAGCTTGGATGCTGGATACCAGTCCAGACCTCCTGTCACACCCATCAGGGATGATTCATCCAGATATTGCAGGCTTCAAGTTGACTGCATGGTTCCTCCAATTCCAGTGATGGCTAGACATTCTAGGCTTTCCTCCCCAGTTCACCATATTCTTTTTTCATTTCACAAACCTTCAACTAGAAAATTTATAAGAGTAAATGGAAGAGGTTTTCCTCGTGGGCTCATCAGAGAGACTTAGACCATTTCACTGCTCTACTCCTGGCTGTTTAAGATTTCCTTGCCTCCATCTTTCAAAGTAGGGCAAGTTTCTCCGCCATCAAAGTTTAGTTGGCAGCTGTCTCCAGCTATCACATCAGATGTAAAGCTTCTCCATTAGGTTCATCTAAGTTATGTAAGGCCTTTCTAAAAGATACATTTTTACTCAGACCTCAATTTGAGATCCCACGCCCCCTTTTGATCTGACTTTGGCATTAGAGACATTGGTACATTCACCGTTTGAGCATTCAGATAAAGTAGACCTTAAGTTTCTGTCTTGGAACCCAATGTTTTTGGAGGCTATCACTTCAGCAAGTTGAGTATCTGAACTCCAAGCACTCTCTTCAAAACCACCATATTTGATTTTCCACAAAGAAAGAGTTATGCACTAATCCTTATTTTCTACCAGAAGTGGCCTCTGAATTAAACATCAATCATGTGATCAGTTTACCAGTTTTCTTTCCCGGTTTTGACAGTGAAGGAGAGTATACCCTTCATCCTTTAGATGTCCACAGATAACTTCATTTTACCTCCATAGGACTAAATAATTTAGAAAAACTGTCTTCTTCTCAAATAAGATTTGAAGACCAGTTTCAAAAACTACACCAGGTAAATGGATAACAGATTGTATTTCCTTTGTTTATTCCTTTTGAGGCTTAACCTTACCAAGACAACCAAAAGTCACTCAACTAAATCTATGGCTACATCAGCTGCCTTTTGGGTTAGAGCCTTTATTGATGACATTTGTGCAGCTGCCACATGGTCTAATGCTCCTACATTTATTTGTCATTACAAATTGGATGTCATCACTAGAAACAGAGCAGCATTCAGTTCTATGGTTCTCTGAAACATCCTTCCTTGATGGGCAACCAAGGTTACCATAGCTGGGTACTCTGTCCCATTCATTGAGGAACAAATGAAAATGACAATATTGGATATAAAACTTATGTACTCACCATAACTATGCATCTGTGTTATCCATTTTCATTTTTCCTCAACGTCCCTCACACCTTTCCCCTATTCATGTCTTTGGGAGAGACCTAATGGAATTGTTGTTAGGAACCATAGTTCCTGTTTGAGCTCTTGAACTTTCAGCTTTCACTTTTCTGTCATAGCCATGTTTAGATACTTTGTTGTGATAATGTATAATAGCAGCAAACTCAATCTGAGGTAATTCAATGGTCAGGGGCTTTATGAGTAAGAGAGAACCTGTAGAGTCAGATCCTAGAATCTAAAGGAAGTGGCTGAGACAGATCCAAGGATCCGTTCCAAACCCATTTGTTGAGGAGGAATGAAAATTGACAACACAGATGCATAGTTATGGTAAGTACATACATTTTATTTTTCTAGTAGTTTGAAGAGGAATAATTATTTTCTAGTAATGTTTCAACTGGTTTCTAATGGATAGTTTTAAAGTAAAAGGAGAGGGTGATTAAGAATGTTGTTTACCTTTTTAATACCTTTATTGAATTATCACTTAAAAAGCAGTCAAACGTACATTTATATAAAAGAAAATAAACCATATTAACATATCCCCAGTTAGAAACTTCAGACATCACACATATTCTTTTGTATCACTATCATCAATCCAACGTTACATAAATTATTTAATTCCTGCATTCCCTTACTACCAAAATGTCTGTACACGGAGTAACAACTTAATTTTAGTTCTCCCATTCTGAAAACACAAACTCAGAAAAGAAAGCCAGTGAATTTGTTTTTTTTTTGGGGGGGGGTGGTAAATTTCAGTAAGTCGCTAGTAAGTGCACTGGCTGGATGCCAGTAAAAGAGAAATTCAGTGAACCTGAAAGAAAATCAATCACAAAAGGTAGGAAAAAACACTAGCTGTGAAGAGCCCTGCAGCTGTTCAGCAAAAGCAGTTCAAGCACCTCCTTTGGTGCAAGACAATACTTCCAGTAATCTAGAGGGAAAATGTAAGTCAAATATGTTCAGAGCTGATTAAAATAAATGAAACACTGAAGGAGTATATCAACTCAAATAAGAAAAGGCTGGAAAAAGCTTTAAACAGATATTCAGATGAGTTGATAAAACTGCAAAAAATCAGACTTCAAAATGAAGAAAAGGCTGAGTATGAGTCTTTTAAGGACGAGGTGTTTCAATAAATGGTAAAATTAGAGAACAGAGCATGTAGGGAAAAACCTGAGATTTACTGCAGTACCAGAGAAACTGGAAAGAACAGACTGTATTAATTTTATGAAAACACAAATAAACAACTGGACTGAAATTGAAATGAAAGGGCACAATCCTGTGTATGCTCCAGACCTAGCCACGAGAAAGCAGCCCAGAATTTTAATAGTAAAGATGCAATCCTACCAGCAGAAAGAGTTGATTCTGACAAAACTATGGTAGAAGGACGAAGTACTAAACTTGGGAAACAGTAGAGTGTTTCTGGAAAATAACTCACTGTACACCAGGCAGAAGAGGGGTAACTTTCTTCCACTAATCAGGGAATGTCAAGAAGCAGGTGTGAGATTCCAGCTGCTGCATTCAGCTGTTCTCAGAATATTTTTTCATGGGGGGGGGGTCAAAATCGATTTTTGATGCAGAACATGCTGTGGAGGAAATACGAAAGTTTGTCCAACAAGAAGTGAGGTGGCAAACAGAAAGGGATTCTGCTTCTTATTCTTCTGATAATAAAACCCATAGGGAGACTATGCAAGTGAAACCTGTTCCACTATTCCAAAGAAAATGCTTGAGAGACTGGAAAAAGCACGAGAGTTGACTAGAAGAACCAGAAGTACATTGGGAATGAGCCAGACACTGGATTTGGGAGATGGAGGTCAACGGGAAGAAAACCAGCAACTTGGAAATTAATGACTAAATATGGAATTACAAAGCATTAATTACATTTGTGAAATATGATAGAATAAGAAAACATGGAGGTATTAGACTTTTTTGGCTTTGTTAAACTTGTAGGGGACTACAAAGCATATGCCCTACTTTCATGTCAGTAATGTTTGGAAGAACATGTAGAGGGAAAGAGGAAGGAAACTGTTAACTGTAAGTAAAACAAAATATTGTTCTTAGCAGTCTATTTATAATACAGGACATATACTGAATGATTCAGTTATTTTCTGTGTAATAGGAATACTAAAGTAAACAGATGCTCCTGTTATTTTTCTTCTTTCTTTCTTCTTGTTCAGTTTTAAGAAACATAGGCACTGCAATGTAAAAGGAGAAGAAAGCCTGCACAAAAGATCATGATATAAGAAAAATTGATATGCTTTTTTCCTTACTTTTACATAGAGGAATGACTGGATTAAGGCCCTCAGCTTGATTTATTAACACATTTTAAGAAGAGGCAAATAAGTAAAAGAACACTGAATATAATTAAATTTTCCTCTAGCACATAAAAGTTCATAGTGTAATATGAAAAGCTTGTACTGGAAGGCAACTGTGTATCAGGTTTTCATGTTTCTAGTGAGACAATCTGATACAGGGCAGTAAAGCAGAATACTTTATTTTCTTTCTTTCAGTGGCTAGGACATAACATTTTCTGAAAGTATTCAAGTTGCTTTCAACATTTTGGAGAGGTATAAAGATAAGACAAAAACAGACAGCACTTAGTGGAAGTAAAAGCAGAGGCTGTGCCATGCACCTTAGCATGGATAACATTCATTATAGATTAATTCAAGTCTGTGAGTGTTGCTGCTAATGTGGGACAGTTTTTCCTATCAGGAGGGTTAAACTTCATTACTTGAAAATGTACATAATATGCTGCGGTGGTACGGCGATAGCGTTGTTACCTCACAGCAAGAGGTTCCCCATTTGATTCTCGTCCGGGCTTGGGAGTGTCTTCTGTGTGGAGTCTGCATGTCCTCCCCGCAGTTGGGTAGCGTTCGAATGACATGCGTGCGTAAATGGGCGTGCCTTTGTTGAAGGTTGGGCGTCGAGCTGGCACCTCGGCGTTTCGTAAAAATCTACTGCCAATCATTAGTGGACTGGAGTTCCGCTGTGACGACCCCTTACCGAGAAAAGCCGAAAGACAAACAACAACTTGAAGATGTACATAGTTATGTGTGATAGTATTAAGTTAATAGGTTCTGGGGTTGTTCTGGTCTAGCATGTGTTTCTTTTTTTTGTTTGTTTTAGAGTTAATTTAAAACAAAAAGTCTTGTAAGATGTGGCATAGGTCCAATTAGATATGGCAAGCAACAACTGTATAAAAGTTCAACCTGCCAAACGTTAGTGTATGCATTTAACACAAAAGCTGAAACTAGACATTTTAGAAAAGTTGTTATAAATAACAGGTGGGAATAATAACTTCTTATCGTAATGACATTTTCCATATTATCCTTAAATGTGACTGGTCTCACAGATATGCACAAAAAAGAAAGAGTAGTGAAGTATATTAAAAATGCAGAGTGCAAATAGTTACGCTACAGGAGACACATTTAGAAAGAACTGAGCATGTGAATTTGATAAAAAAGGCAAAAACAGACAGCACTTAGTGGAAGTAAAAGCACAGGCTGTACCATGCATCTTAGCATGATTATATAGCGGAATATCTGAGACAAAGCAAAAGGGAGTTCTTATATTAATTGCTAGAGGAGCTCCAGTAGTAACAGAAGAGGGGGAGAAAAGATAATAATGGTAGGGGGCTACTGGCAAGGGAGGTGGATTACAATGACATGTATTTATGTCCTACCTAAAAATGATACAATGGAACTTAAGGAAATTCTGGGAGAAATAATTAGCTTTCAACAGGGAATATTACTTATAGGTGGAGACTGGAATTTGATTTGCAGTAGTGAGTATGTATCTGGGGGCCTAGAAGGGAACATGTAACAGAAGAGGGTGGATTTTTGAAGAAATCTATGAAAATATTTGATGTGGAAGATGTGAATTCAATGTGAGTTTGGAAAAAATGTACATATTATTCCCCAAGGTACAAAAACCTGGCTAGGCTGGACAGAAATTGTATTTCACAGGAACATATGCATTTAATTGAAAGCTCTGAAATGCATCCAGTAATTATTTCTAATCCCTTGCCAATAACAATAAAATAAAACTGCAGGGTAATGAAATAAAAGTGAAATGCTGGCGCTTCCCCACTTGTCTGTTAAAAAGAGCAGAATTAAAGGCATGGATAGTAGAAATTATTCAGCAGTTATTAGAGAAGATAGAAATTTATTCTTAAAAGTATAGCTAGAGAGTTTGATAAAATGTAAGAGTTTATATGTTGGAAATAAAAGAAAAATATATATGGTTAAGAAACAACAAGAATTGCTTAAAGGGACTGGCAAAGGTTAAAAGTATTGCAGAATAGGAGGAATTTCACAGAACAAGAAGCTCAGTTGCAGAGTGATAAAAAGAAAATAAGGGATTACCTTGATAATGTGGATGAGTTTAGAAAGATTGCTGATAAGCAGCTGTACTCCAGAGCACAAAAGCTTTTAGCACAATGGCTCAGGCAACAGAAAGTAGATTGGTGTTGTTGCTAAGCTTAGGGAGCCTATAACAAAGAAAATAACCAGAGATACTATTGGGGTATTAGAAATATTTAGGAAGTTTTATTTAAATGCAACAAGATGTAGAACTCAAGACAAATACAAATAGAGATGTTTATGAAAGATTTAAATATGCAAAGGTTACAGGATGAGACTCAATTAATAACAGGCTAGGAGTGGATGTGATAAAAATGGTGTTGTATAATCAATTTACAGGATATCCTCAAGAATAGATGATATTCTTGTAGAAGTTTTGAAGCTAGTAGGGAGTAAAGTGATAAATATCTGGGAGGTTTTGTTTAACAGTATTTTAAAGGGAAGAGAAGCACCAACTTCCTATAAGAAAGTGGTGGTGGCTGTAATACCTAAAGATGATAAAGATCCATCAGATGTCCTTCTGTTCCTATGTTGCAGTATTCTGCATATGGGTTTACCCCTCTAGTCTCGTATACGCACGGCCAGTATCCAAAAGCTTTCAGTGACTCCTAGGTGCGCAAGACGTCAGGTGTAGACGAGAGTAAGAGGGCCATAAAAGTGACATCCACATGAACCAGCCCTCAGAGCTTTCCAACCACCAGTCTTATGCCAGGTGCTCCTGCTTTCATTGTTCAATTCAAGTTTCAAGCCAAGTACCCTGTTGGGGACCTTTTCAGTTCTTCTTTTTGTATTACTGCCTTTTCATGTCACCCAGAAAGGGTAAATGTCAGTGCAGCCGTCAGATCCCTCATAAAGACACTCACGATAAGTGTTTGTTCTGTCTCGGATGGTTGCACGATTATAAGGCCTGCCTATTTGTCAGGTGTTCGTTCCAAAAATGTTGCACAGTCATTTGCATATGTTCAATTTGTACTTAGAGAACCAAATCTGAAACAACTCGTCTTGCGAATGGAGTGCTCATTGGATGTCATGTCTGAACCACCTAAAAAGAAGGCCAGATCTTTGTGGCCTGTAATACTTGCTGAGCCTCTTCCGACCGATCAACAACCTGTGGCTGACATCGGCCTGGTCTCAGGATCTGGAACCGGATCTGCTGCACCGGATGATGCAGGTACCTCTGAGGAACCCATGCTACTGATGGTCAAGAGCAAGTCCGCAGAGGGTATTCCTGCAATAGTTTCAGACACTGGGGGGAACCAGCATGTTTAGGGGAGCCTTCCGATTTCCTGCCTCAGACTTTAATGCCCGCACTTTAACAGATGCCCATTGAGACTCTCAAGAGGAGAGAAAAAAGGAAGCATATCTCTCAGCCAGCAGAAACTATTCCAGACTGGCAGGCCTTTAGCTAAAGCCTTTTCTCAGCTTTCTTGGCCGTGAAGCCTACATCACTTACTTCTACCCCTGCTTCTTTTCCTCCTCTCCTACGTCCTAGGCTTCAACCAGCAGAGACAGTTACTAGGGAAGAGGACATCTGTTCAAATTCCTCAGATTATTCCCTTTTATAATTCTCAACTTTCTTCACCCCTTGGGATATGGATCCCCAGAGGAAGAATCTATAGACACAGATTCCCCAGTTGAAGATTTGACCTTTTCTGAAACTATTTTTAAAATGAAAGAACACTTTAAAAGGGAGTTCACAGACATGTCTGAAATACAAAAGAGGTACTATGACCTCATTCAAATGGAAACACCAAGCTCTTCGGCCATTCCTCCTATGCTGCCTGCCTTTTTAGATGCCCTTTCTTCTGCATCTCTCAGTCCAGACTCAAAACCTCCTGCTCCTTGTAGAGCAGACAGAATGTACAAAGTCCCAGATTCTGCTAAGCACCTGATCACGTGCCCTCCTGTAGATCCAGCTACCATTTCTGTCTCCACAGACAAAGCTTCTAAACTCTTGCGTACCACCACCATTCTTCTTGCTGACAAAGACAGCAAAACTATGGAAAGGTTAGGCAAAAAGATTTACACCTCATCCACCTTGGCATTTAGAGCTACTAATTACTAAACTCATATGGCAAAGTACGCCTTGTCTCTTCTTGACTCTGCCATCAAACTGTTGGCGGACATTCTAGACTCCTTAGCCAAATCAGCTATGTCTGCTCTACTGGCCCTTACATCCCAAGTCACCAGGCATTCAATTAAATGTAGCTATGATTCTGCAGAATCCTTCACAAGGGCAGCAGCTTCAGCTTCTGCACTTCGCAAATACTCCTGGCTGCACTTGCAACCTCTGCCAGATGACTTCTGGACTAATCTCAGTGATGCACCACTTGATAATGCTGCCTTATTTGGCTCAAACGTAGCAGACCTTTTCAAATCCCTGCAACAGAAAGGAAAAGAGATGCATGATCTTAAACCTCTGCTAGTCTCCCCTATACCTAAATTGTACAGGCACTGTCCTGCGAAAACTCAGTTCATTAGGAAACACTCCAGTCCTGTTCCTCATACTAGACATATGCAAGCAAGAAAGAAAAATCCTTCAGCTAGAGCACCTTCCTTCTCTAGCCAAAGGATGCCCTATCAGGACAGGGCAGGTAGTGTCAGACTACCTGCCACTCCTGCCTCCCCCACCAGCTGCTTCCATCCCACTGTCTGCTCGCCTTTCCCATTGCCTTCCTGTTTGGAATCAGGTCCCTTCAGACAAGTGGGTCCTCTCTATCTCCAAGATGGTTACTACCTGTTATGGATAACCCCTCCATTAAGACTAGGCATGCCACAACCTCCTGCTCAGAAACTGCCCATCCTGCTACCAGTACTACAGTCCCTTTTAAACCAGGGAACTATAGAAAAAATTCCTCCCTCCCAACTTGGAACAAAATTTTACTCAAGGATTTCTCTGGTTCCCAGAAAAGAAGGGCTATGGAGACCCATCCTAGACCTTTCAAGGCTCAATCATTTCTTAAAGGTGCCAACTTTCAAAATGCTGACCCTGCCAGCTCTATTTGCTTTTATTATGTACAAAGGCTTCCTAGTTACACTGGACATCAAGGATGCCTACTTACACATTCCCATCCACCCCACACACAGAAAATACTTAAGATTCTTAGTGGGCTCCTCACATTGGCAGTTTTCTGCCTTGCTTTTGGACTTTCAACTGCACCCAGAGTCTTCAAATGCTTGGCTCTGGTAATGGCCTTTTGCAGGACAAAAGGGATACAAATATTCCCATACCTAGACAACATGCTTTTACAGGCTGCCAGCCAAGAAACACCCCTAACCCCATATCCAGTTTGTGGTGTCTCTTCTACAAGCTCTTGGGTTCCAAATAAACTTCTCAAAGTCCAACCTCACACCAACCCAAGACATTGTGTTCTTAGGGTGCAGAATCTGCACAGACTTGTGGAGGCATACCTGCCCACAGCAAAGGTGAGTTCTTTTACAGAACACCTGCAAGGGATTTTACACTCCTCTCAACTGACCACAAGGCAGTACCTCAGGCTTCTGGGTTACATGGCAGTTACCATTCCTATGCTACCTCCAAGTCAGTTACACATGAGAAAGCTACAGTGGTACTTATGCTATGTCTGGAAGCAGCACAACCACCCACTGGAGCACATTGTGCTCTTGCTCCTATGCCTAAAACAAGAGATCTTATGGTGGTTAGCTCAGGTGAATCTCAACCCAGGACTCCCCCCTCCAACCACCTCAACCTTCTCAGGTCATGCATACAGACGCCTCAGACCTGGGGTGGGGGGCCACTCTCGGCCATCGAAAAGTACAAGGCCTGTGGCCATACAGACAGAAAACAGAACACATCAATGCCAGAGAAATGAGGGCAATTCTTCTAGACCATCAGGCATTTCACTCCATTCCTTCGGAAGGGATCTCTTCTGATATATACACAGACAACATCACAGTCCTGCTGTATATAGACAAACAAGGAGGAACCAAGTCCTACCTGCTCTGCAGACTTGCTATACTAGTGTGGGAAGTAGCCACTTCTCAGGGAATTACCCTGAAAGTAGCATACATTCCCTCTCTTCACAACTCCCAAGCAGATTTTTTGAGCAGAACCAGTACAGGCAATCACAAATGGATGCTACACAGGAATGTCTTCCTGGACCTGGTCCACAGATGGGGTACACCTCATATAGACTTGTTGTCCTCCGCCAACAACAGGCAACTTCGTGGATACTGCACCAGACCCACAGGCAGTGGCAACAGATGCCTTCACTATCTCATGGAAGGGGAAATACCTTTATGCATCCCCCCCCTTCCTTCTCATTCAGAGGGTCCTGCTATGGATTCAGCAGGGCAATCCGAAAGTCTTGCTGGTGACTCCCTACTGGCCCCGACAGCATTAGTTCCCCTTACTCCTTCAGTTGTCCATGGGCAATCACCACAAGTTACCCCAAAGAGTGGACCTTCTCACACAGCACAAGGGATCTCTAATCCATCCTCAGTGGCAGCTGCTACACCTGACCCTGTGGTGGATAGGCTTCTTATCCCATACAGACACCTTTACAATGAGGACATGCTCAATGTCCTGCAGGAGGCCAGGAAACCTAACACTAGAAAATCATACCTGTCTAAATGGAAAAGATTCATTACTTGGTGTCAAAAGAAGCAGCTGGATCTGTTTACCAGTGACATTCCCCCAGTGCTGTCTTATTTGTGTGAGTTACTTCAGACCGGCTTCACCTACTCATCTGTTAAGGCACACCTGTCTGTTATCTCTGCATGCCTACCCATGGATCCCCCCTTGGCATCCAGACTCCCTTCGAAGCTCATCTTTAAAGGGGTCCTGCATCTCAGTCCCCCCCCCCCCCGGAAACCTACTCCTCCTCCTTGGGATCTCAACTATGTGCTGGAGAAGCTTACACTTCCACACTTTGAGACAGCTGATCAAGCTTCCCTAAAACTTTGCACCTGGAAGACAGTCCTGCTAATGGCTGTCACTTCAGCCAGAAGGGTATCTGAACTCCAGGCACAAATGGCTACCCCTCCTTTTCTTGTCTTTCATAAAGACAGGGTTACTCTCAGGACAAACCCATCTTTCATGCCCAAGGTAGTCAATGGCCTGTCTCTCAATCAGGCCATCCACTTATGCATTTTTTCCCAAACCCACAAGGAAGAAGTGAGAGAGTGCTTCATTCCCTGGATGTTCACAGGCAAATTAGATTCTACCTCCACAACACCAAGTCTATCAGAAAGACTGACCGACTTTTCATATCTTTCCACCCTAGAGCACTAAGGAAGGCTGTGTCCAAGCAGACCATTTCCACTTGGATCTCCAAGGCTATTACCTTCTGTTACCAGCACCATGGAAAATCACTTCAGGATACAGTAAGAGCCCATTCCACTAGAGTCATGGCATCCTCAGGGGCTTTCTTCAAGGGCCTGGACACCTCCTCCATCCTGGAGGCAGCAACTTGGCCTTCAGTTCATACTTTCACCAAACACTACAAACTAGATCACATCTCTAGGTCCAGGACAGGGTTTGCTAGGGCTATCCTGCATTGCTGGAATCTGCTTCCATACCAACTACTCTTTCTCAGTGAGCTTTGGTACTCACCCATATCCAGAATACTGTGACATAGGAATAGAAGGACAGAGAAAAGTTGTGTAAGAACTTACCATAACAATAGATGTCCTTCTCTTCCATCTTACAGTATTCCTGCCCTCCCTCCTTCCCCTCTTATCAGCTGTGTTTCCCTCTCTGGGTGGCAATGACTTGGCCTTGCCCTATTGGGACTGGCTCTGACTGGGGCCTTCAGTTCTGAGGGCTGGTGCATGCCAATGTCACTTTTATGGCCCTCGTACTCTCGCTTAGACCTGATGTATCATGCACCTAGGAGGGACTGAAAGCTTTTGGATAATGGTCATGCATATGCAAGACTGGAAGGGTAAACCCATATGCAGAATACTGCAACATGGAAGAGAAGGACATCTATGGTTATGGTAAGTTCTTACACAACTTTTCTATCTAGCTTCTTAAAGGTTCATTTTGATTCTAAACCATGATTATAAAGTGTTTATGTCAGCAATGACTAAAAGAATGGCAAAGGTGATACCAGAATTGATAGGTATGGATCATTGTGGTTTTGTGGTCTAAAGTCACAGATTAAAACTCAAAGCCAAGGTATGTGTTATAGTGCCTCTTGGGAAAATTGCTATCCAGGCTAATTACTTCATCGATAGGACACCCCTAAGAGTTGTCCAAGTAGTCAGGGATTTGGGAATGCATATAGATAGTAACTGTGCCTTTTGAGTAAGATGTTGCCAAGATAGTAAGAAAATCATTTTATGTTGCCCAAAATATAGGTAAGCCATGACATACAGGTCCAAGGAAGTCACAGTGACACTTTATTTGGCCCTTATCAGACCCATCATCGAGTATACTGCCCCCTTCGGCTTGTACCTGACCAGACTTATGTAACAGCTAGAATTCTCACAAAGGTTTCTTACCAGTAGAATCCAGGATATAAGCACATTGCCCTCTGTAGATTGCTGTAAAGCCCTCTTTCTATACTTTGTCTCCTTCAGGTTGCTGAGAGCCAGTCTATGTCTGGCATGCAAGACATCCTCAGATTCAGCTCTGATAGACCTTCTGTTCATCCACAAAATGAAGAGCATCAGAACCACTAGATCCAAGGATTTAAATTTTGCTTGTGACATAAATAAGGCATGTTGGCAAGATAGATATGCATCTGAGAGGATTCCCCATACTCAGGAACAGGCTCCCCATCCATATAAAGCAGAGTCCAGCCCTAATCCTATTTAAACATAACCTTGACCAATGGATGGGAAATTGGAAATTCATCTTGGGTCTATCCCCATGTCTCTGATAGAAGCATACAGTAATGCCTAAACTAACATACCCCCACCACATAACCTTTAGAAACTTCCTAACTAACATTTCCCCTCCCAAAAAACACCCATGGTACGACACAATAGAGTTGGATTGCACAGCTAGGTTTATAAAGGCCCTGGTGGTCATTAGCCTAATATATACATATGAACCTAAGGTGTTTGGACTGCAGACTAGAGACTGCCTTCCCTAACAGGGATTTATGTCAGATATAGGCAGAAAGATAGAGGTAGAGGAATTTTTAATGAAAGATCTGCTCTTGTAGAGTTTTTTTTCAGTTGAATCTAGAATGTAAGCTGCTGTTAAAAAAGGATAATTATTAGGGCATATAAAATTTTGCATGATAAATATAAGAATCGATCAGAGGAGGTTAGAAGAGATTGAGAAGAGATACTGGAAAGGCAATATACAAGAGAGCAATGGGATGACATATATATGGCCCCCAAGTATGCAAACAAGTCCTGAAGGTTTAGGATTTTGGCTTGGAAGTGTTTGCATAGATATTTTTTGTACCCCAAGCAGACTTCAAAGGATTTTTTCCTCGAGTGGATAGAAAATGTTGGAGCTGTGATGCAGAAGAAAAAGAAAACTAGGAACATATGTTTTGGTAGGGGAATGAGTTAAAACAAAATGAAAACTCCAACAAAGCTAGAACTTCCACTGAGTGATCTCCCAAACCTCTTGTATCAGAGGCACATGGGATATATGCAAATGATCCTTATGAATATCAGGTGTTTCAGCTAATTGGCGATTCTGAATGCCCATGACTTGTTTCGTCATTTTAATGGACAACTTCAGGCCAATAAAGCCAAACCCCACTAGCTGTGGATATGCATATTTCGGCCTTGTTATGACCTCGTCAGCACAGCACAAGCAGAGTGTTTGACTAAGCATTAGAAACACAGGGCTGTTGCACCCAACTGATGTCCATTATCATTAGGGTCACTGCAAAAATATCCCAAACAACAAACTAAAACAATGAGTGAGAAGGTCACTAAAAAAACAATCAGTAAAACCAAAATGAAAACTCCAACAAAGCTAGACCTTCCACTGAGTGACCTCTTGTATCAGAGGCACATGGGATATATGCATATCCACAGCTAGTGGGGTTTGGCTTTATTGGCCTGAAATTGTCCATTAAAATGACAAAACAAGTCATGAGCATTCAGAATCGCCAATTAGCTGAAACACCTGATGTTCATAAGGATCATTTGCATATATCCCATGTTCCTCTGATACAAGAGGTTTGGGAGGTCACTCAGTGGAAGTTCTAGCTTTGTTGAAGTTTTCATTTTGTTTTTACTGATTGTTTTTTCAGTGACCTTTTTACTCATTGTTGTAGTGTAATGAGTTGGTAGGTTTTCAAAATTCCCTAAAGATACTCCGTTAGAAATATTGGGTGAGCAAATGGCTGTAAATAAGGAAATGATTCTTTTGAGATGGGACACAGAATCTGAATTGCCTAGAAATGGTAATGCCTTTTTAAGTTTAATTTTGTTGGTTACCAAAAAAGTAATTACTAGAAAATGGAAGTCAAAGTCTAAATCAACTGCATTTGAAGTACGTAATACTATAACATAGTAAAAGAACTGGAAGACGGGTCTTTAGAAAAGGGAAGGAGCAAATTACATATAAATAAATGAAAATTGCAGGCAATACATGCAAAATATTGTCCATGAAAAAGAGTAAGATTTAAGGGAAGTCAGGAATTCAGCAGTTTATGTCATGTTGGACTGATGACAGTTCTAAAGAAAGAAAAGATAATGTGATGTATAATGTATGCAAATGGAAGTAAAATGTCAATATGGTTCATTTTCTCTTCCATTAAGGTATGTTTGCCTATGTTTTAAGTGATAATTTAGTAAAGATGCTAAAAAAAACAGCTGTGAAACAGCCTACACTTAACCTGTACTGGTTGCTGAGGTTAAGATGCATTAAATGCATTATAAACATAAGACATAATAAGTTACAGGAAACCTATTACAAGTAATAATAGCATAGAATCGCTACACAGTCCATAAAACCAATGAAATGCACAGTACAAGTTATCAGCCCCTATGGATCTTCAGGAGACAATTTGTGCATGTATAAACTGTAGAAAGCCCAGGAATGATGGCAGTTTAGACTTGGAAGACAAGATTTCTGTTTAACAGGGAGAGGATGTTCAAACTAAATTTTAAGAAAGCAGTCTATAATAACAACACAAGGGAATGATTGTTGCCAGAACCGTCCTTAGGTAAACTAGCACACTAGGTGAAAAGGTTTCATGCCACCTGCCCCCCAACTCTGCCACTCCATCTTGGCCTAGTCACACCATCCAGATTACTCTTTTTGTATTATTCCTTTTTCTCAAAGTTGGTCTTACTCTTCATTTTTTCCCACAGTTATTCATTCATTCATCATGTTCAGGTAAGACTGCACTCTGATAAGTGTGTAACTGTGGAGGAAACAACTGCATTAAGCCATGGGGGTTCTAGATGCTCTGAGGTGCATTTTAAATTTTTTTTAAACAACCTTTTCATGCATTGATGACCTGAAAAAAAAAACCTGATCAAAGAAAGAAATTTAGTCTTTCTCTTCAGTGTTGTTTTCTGCATCCTTTCAGTACATACTAAGTGACCAAGACAACAGTGTGATGAATGTAGTGCCAATGACTGTATTAAACCAGGTGTCTGGGGGCACTAGGCCCTCAGATACCATGAGAGCTCTAGATGCCCTGAGGTACATTTTAGAGTTTTTTAATGATCTTTTTCATCCAGTGTTGGCCTCGTTAAAACATGATTAAAGAAAGGAATTTAGTCTTACGCTTCAGATTTGATTTTCCTGCATCTGTACAACACGTCCTAACCGACCAAGACCACACTGTAGTAACTGCAGTAGAAGTAACTGTATCAAGCTGGGTGTCTAGGGACCATAAAGCCCTCAAAGGGTATAAGGGTTCTATATCCTTTCAGGTGTATTTGTGATTTTTTTTTAAACAACCATTTCATTTAATGATAGCCTTAATGAAAAACATGATTAAAGAAAGAAATGTAGCCTTACTCTTCAACTTTGTTTCCTGTATCCTTTCAGCACATCCTAACTGACCAAGACTACACTGTAACAACTGCAGTGGAAATAACTGCATTAAGCTGGGGGTCTGAGGATGGCTATGCTCTCAGAAACCATGAGCTTTCTAGATGCTCTGAGATGCATTTTAGAGTTTTAAACAGCATTTTCATCCAGCGATGGCTTGAATGAAAATTATGATTAAGGAAAAAAATTAGTGTTAGACTTCTATTTTGTTTTTCCTGCATCCTTTCAACACACCCTAACTGACCAAGACTACACTGTCATAACTAAATTAAGCTGTGGGTTTGGGGGTTGCTAAGAACCCAGAAGCCATGAAGTTATATAGCTCAGAGGTACATTTTGCACCTTTTTCCCCAACTTTTTGATCCATTGATGGCCTTATCAAAAACATGCTTATGAAAATTAACCTAATGTCTTACCTTTTATTTCAGGGAAGAAATAAGTTGTATCCAATTTTTTAATGTTCAAAACTGACCAAACAACGCTAGTTTGCAATAAACTGAGAAGACGAATAATAAATATCATATATCTAGGAATGGTATCTACCGCCCTAAAACTAGGCAGTCACTTTCTGTATCTCCCCCTATGGTGCTAAACTGGGATACAGATTAAGGCATAGATGCCCACAGTCATATTTCAAGCTGCTGCTGTCATACGTATACATATTATGCCTCCTTATCCCCTGCCCACAAATGACAGCCACCTTCTGTGTACCCTTGTTATGTCAGACTGGGACAAAACTGGAAAAAAAAATAGAACAAACATATTTTTGTCAGACAAATATAAACACAATGAATCTTTACTCTCCTCAAAATATAGTGATCAGTATATGCATCAGATATTTGATTGCAAGTAAAATGAAAAAAAATATGTTGTTTTCACCTTGTTACTTCTAGACAGTACAGTGCTCCTGTACAACTATAGTGACCCTCTGAGGTTTGTAAGGAAAGTTAAAGGCATAATAACCGCACTTTCCCCAGCCCAATGCAAGATATGACTTCTGAGATTTGGGAGGAATGTTATAGAAATAATGATATTGTCCCCAGAATCTCACAAAACACAGTGGCCTTTTATGTAAACCCATGAGTAGGGATGATTTTAGAGTAGGTGGACTTCAGGGTAGAGGTGACTTATACGCCTGTGCCAAAATCTAGTTATATAACCTCAGTGTGTGGGAGCCACCAGCCCCCAGAAGCTCTGAAGATATGGGCATTCTGTGATGCACTGTTGTTTTGAGATCTGTTTAACTGAAGAAGTGATAAGAGGATCATTTAAATAACGCTGCAGTTTTAGCCACATCTGTTACAATTCAGATGTCTGAGTGTGATAAAAGAGTATGGCTTGTAATGTATTTTACCTTTGTTCCAAATAGTTGTCAGACATTAAAATGATGCAAGTTGCTTCACATAAATCTCATTAGTCCTGTAATATGCAGAATAACAGGCAAACATCAGAAGGCAACTAGTCATTTTCCTCCACAAACAATCCCAGCAATTATAACTCTGTCTGTGCATATCAGGTGTCAAGTTAAGTAGTCCATCTTACTTCTCACAAATGTGCACTAGTCCTGCAAAGCCAAGTAATGACTGCAAAAGTGCCAATAGGATCAATTAATTTCATCTAGCCAACTCCATCCCCAGCCCAGCAGTTATATTCATTATGTCTGATGGCTATGTAATATCATTTCACCTCCAAACAAGTTGCAACACATTAAAGTATTGCACCTTGATCTACACAAGTCACAAAGCCAGAAATGTTGCCAAAAATATCTGGTTGATCACTGCCAGCATCATTTAAAAAAATAATTTAACACTTATCTCACTCTCACCACCACTTTTGTCTTCAATCTCACTATTCATTTGCAGTCTGTTAAGTCAGTAAAGCCATGCATTAGAGACTGAGATTCAAGTTAATTCGTGTTCAGGTTTGTTTTATTAACATTATGGGGTCTCTTCTCTGTGACCCTGCAACATTCAACTGTAATATGATGTGACATAACTTGAATGGTCACGTGGAGCACCCACCCCCAAAGTGCTCATGATTACACTATAGGGACATTTTGTTTTAAAAGGGCACCTTATTAGTTATTTATTTTTTAGAGCAAAAAAATGGTTTTGGTGCTCTAAAAAAATAAATAAATATGAAAAGAGCGTCCCTAGATGAGGCTGCCTAGTTGGCCTATGTATTAGACTGGCCCTGCCAGTTACATGCACAACAAAGATATTACAGGAGAGTAGATGTGAAAAGCTATGTCAGCCAAGGAAATACAGTATAACATAGGAGCTGCCTAGCAAAATATTTAAATCAGATGCATTTTAGGTACATATGAATGGCATTGAGCAGGTTTTGTCTTTCAAAACACAGAACTATAAATAAAAATGTCTGACATGGGTGATTATCTTGCACTTCTTTTAATGGTGAGGAGGTTACATAGCAGCCACAAGAAATCTGAAAGATGCAGGCCTATCAGCTCGTCTGTCCCGTCTGTATGTGAACATGAGGAGTAGGTTTATTCTTTCAAAAAAGCAGAACAGGGAATACATCAGTTCATTACTAGTGAGTGTCCTGCTCTACTGTTGAGGGAAGGAATGAGGACCAGCTGCAAGAAATTAGCAAAATGCAGGTTGACTAGCCCTACTGCCCACTGTCTATATAACTGTTGAAGGAGGAGGTTTAAGATAGGGGGGGAAATAACAAATAATTCAAGTATCTTATGTGGGTTGTTGCCTTGCACTGCTGTTTATGGCAGGTGATGAGACAAGCCACAGAAAGTTTAGAAGTTGCAGAGCCAGTAGCCCTTATATGGGAAATTCAAATAACATCACTTGTAAACGAACATGGGTTAATAACCAACTTATGGCTTATTTAGTCTGTACCAGTAATGTTCCTAAGTTTAGAAAGTTAACTGTTTATTATGATTAAGGTTATTGCTTATTCCTGGAACATAGCACGTCATGTAACTGACTACATAATGTCAAAAATAAGTTAATTGTTCAGAAATGAGAGTAATTGTCATCCTAATACATTTATTTATTTACTAGGGTAATTCTTAGGTCTCCATACGTTGCCACAGATTTTCTGAAAAGAAGCCAGTACAAACAAATGGTCGGTCGAGCAGGTCGAGCAGGCATTGACACTGCTGGTGAGAGTATTCTTATACTACAAGAAAAAGATAAAGTCCAGGTAAACTACAAGTCATGCTGTGAGATTGCTTTATGTGTGTGTGTGTGTGTGTGTATACATATATATATATATATATATATATATATATATATATATATATATATATATATATATACGTACACATGTAAACAATGCTACTAAAAGTTTGGATGTTAATGGGACTAATTGCATTGAACAAAGTATGCAGGCTACATACAGATAACACCATTGCACACACTTACACACTAACCCCAAAGCTTTATTATGTTGTATAATCAGGCAAGAACAGTGCAGAAGGCAAGATATTTGTCCACTTTTGACAGTTGTTGCCAAGTTACAATATTTTTTCTTGTTGTTAAATGCCAATATTTTCTCACCCTATGCTCTTGTAACTGCTAAATGGTATGTGTGAAAAGGGTATGTGAGCAATTTCAACCAAACAACCTGTTTAACAAAGTTTAAATGAATAGTTAAGTAAGTAAACACATACATATATAAACATATAACTACATAAATAAATAAGCATGTATGTATGTGTAGATGTAGCTATATATATATATATATATATATATATATATATATATATATATATATATATATATATATACACACATACATACGTGTGAATGACATGGGTCTAGTTTAGTTTAGCGAACGATCAGATGATTGAACACTGTTATTTCAAACATGAAATGTTGAACCGGCACAATAGTGAATGACCGGAACAGCATTTTTTTTCCCAGGGGAAGAAATCGCTGGGCCGGCCATATGAGTTGTGCCGTTTCCTTCACTGTAGTGCGATCTTGGAGTTGAAAAGATGAATAGTTTGGTGCAGGAATAAGAACGAATGATACCTCGGCTCGGACTATAAAATATTTAATGACACACAACAACAGAAAACAGGTTAAGCGCTTTCATCTGGCTGGCAGACTTCTTCAGAACATAATTAATTGTTGCTGCACTCATTAAATACCATAATTTGGCGCCAAAAAAACACAATAAAAATTTAAAAACATACTACACAAATGTATAATAAAATAGTACACAAATGTATAATAAAATAGAACATCTACATAATTAATTTATGTTACTTGATAACGATATGCATTCTGTAGACCTATAAATATATATCTCTCATTTCATATCTCATCTATGTAAAAAACATCTATTAAAAACTGTTTAAAAACTAAAAAAACTATAAAAACTATTTGGAAAAAATTAAATATGGTTTAATGCTAATAAAATCATTAATTCCTGGATATCTAGTGGCATCAACATATATCTGCCACCTACTTTCTTTCATAGCCAATAATGCTTTAGTATTTCCACCATACGGAGAAGGCCCCACTGTGTCAATAATAGTAAATTTAAAATAATGTCTTTCTCCATTATGTTATATATGCCGATATAAGGCATTCTTGTTATCCTTGGTTCTAATGCTATGTTGATGTTCATAGATGCGTCGTTTAAACTGTCTCTCTGTCTTACCTATGTAGAATGTGTTGCATTCCACACATGTAGCTAAATAAACCACAAACTTGGGGTTACAATTGCCATATCTACTATATAAATATGTTTTATTAATGTTGTCCAACTTGCATCCCTTAACCTCATTAATGAATTTACATTGATTACACGCTCCACATTTTTTGGTGGATGTAATTCCTCCTTTCTTCTTAATACTGTTAGATTCCAACAACTTCTTAATATTAAAACCTGTTTTATATACAATACTGGGATGTATACCCAATATCTGTGTTATATCATCATTGCGTATAACCTGATTCCATCTTTCCTTGATGAAGGTTTCAATATTATGAACTATAGATGAATACATTAACACACAAACCCTTCGACTATGTTCATCTTCAGGGTTATTAGCTTGTGTTGAAATCACACTACCTAAATTCCCTAATAGGGGCACATACTTTTTACCCCATTCACTAATAACATACTTAACTGTGTCATTCAAAAGGTTTTCTGGATACCCCCTAATAGTGAACATAGATTTTATAAAGTCCAATTCTTTTAACATAATTTCTCTAGTAGAGGACATGCGGGCAGCCCTAATGCATTGCCCTTTGAAAATGTTTTTGAACACATGTGGAGGATGATTACTGCTATAGTCTAAGTAATCATTGGAAAAAGTCTTTTTCCTATATATACAAGATATGAAGCCATTTTCCACTTGACTAATATATGTGTCCAAATACGCAATTCCACTCGTACTGATGGAGTGTGTGAATTTGAGAAATTCTGTTGTATTATTAATGTAACTAATGAAATCTGAAATGTCTTCTATAGGCCCATTCCACAGCACAGAGAGGTCATCTAAAAACCTGGTATAATAACCAATATGCTGGAAATATTCTGATTTAAACAAATATTCAGATTCCCATTCAGGCATCACCAGGTTTGCAAATATGGGAGCACAAGATGCTCCCATAGCCACACCCCTGGTTTGCTTGAAAAACTCATTTTCAAACTGGATATAATTGTGGTCCAAGACCAACCCCATCATGTCTGTGATAAGGCAAATTTTATCGCAACTCATACTGGAGTACTTCCTCAAACTGCTGCTGAAATACTCTAAGCCCAAATCCCTGGGAATACATGAGAATAAATCAGCTACATCAATGGTAATGAAAATAAGGTTGTTTCTCCTTACTTGGGATGTTAACTGTCCCAAGAACATCCAAGAATCTTTAATGAGATGTGGAATATTATTGTACACAGGTTTGACCCATTTATCAATAGCAACACCCAACGGGAAGGTTTTGGATTTGCTTCCGGAAATAATAGGTCTAAAGGGAGGGTGTGTTAAGTTTTTGTGGACTTTGGGAATTCCAACAATCGTAGCTAATATAGGATATTCCACCTTTAAAAATTCATACATCTCAGAGGTAATCCTATTATCCAACAAATATTCCTCCAATGCTAAATCAATACGCTTATAACCTATATTAATTTCGTTAAGAGAAATAGCATCATAATTCCCTGATTGATACAAAATATGATATATTTCATTAATGTAGTCCATTTTGTTAAATACCACAATCCCTCCTCTTTTATCTGGTTTCATTAAACTAACCTCTTTATTGTTCACAAACTTCCATAAGCAATTATGTTCATCCTCTGTCAAATTTGCCTGTGTACCAACTTTATTGCTATTCTCAGCCTTAAGAATATTTTTGAAACTATAAATGTCATTGCAAACCATTTTCTCAAAATTGGCCACTTTCGTATTACTTGAAGGTATATATGTGCTCTTCATTTTAAGACCTTTAGGAACCGTATTAATATTTTCACCATTGTTTTGTCCAAACTGGATGGCTAAATTTAGCCTCCTACAATATAATTTCACTTCTAATATAATGTCCACCAAGTTAAAGCCAACAGTAGGGATAAATTTCATACCTTTCGAAAACACACTAAAAAATTCTTCAGTAATCTCAAGATTGGTATAATTAAACACATTAAACCCTTGTTTGGCATATATAATATTACTTCCAGTACTACCCTGTGTTTCATTTATACCAACCACCACTTCTTGATGATTATCTGTATATCTTAATTCACTACTTTGTTCATTGCCTAAAGAATAGGGATACTCTGTGCCATGGTCAAATTCTTCATTAACAAGTACTGTATTTATAGTGTCAGCACCACACATAACTTTCAAGGGTCTAATCATCTCAATCTCCTGTTCCTTGATGCATATGTGTTTTTCGATGGTGGGTAAAACCTGCCCCCTTGAAAATTCACATCTCCATCCATATTCATTTTGAACATTCCTATCACTATCCTTAGTCAAACAGTTCTTTGGCCAAATATATGCCCTATAATTAGCATATTGATCAACATCACGGACTATTCTCCTTTGTTTCCTTTCATATATTAAAGTTGCTTTGCGATTAGCATCTATAAACTTCTTGTCGTACAAGTCATTCCACTGACTAAACATTTCATTATTTATAATATCCACATTTAATTTATCCACTTCATGTATTAAACTAGACAGTTTTTCATCATTTTTCTTAACCAACAATTTTATATAACTAAATCCAAAACTGTCAAACAGGTTATTGAACTCCACTATAGTATTTTGGTTCAAATCCTGCCCCATCGGTACTTTAAAAAATCTAATACCTTTGGGTACAACCTGTAATGCTATACATTTACTAAAATAAGCATTTTCAATTTTTAGATTTTTTATGGCTGTAAGATTTTTACCCAAGGCATATATCATATCCTTAATACTATCCTTAACAGTTTGTTTAGTACCACTTATACATTGTTCATGATTACATCCAACATCATAATTATTTTGTTTATCAAAATCAAAATCATCATTCAAAAAACGGTCCAAATGACCATTCATCACATCACTGTTAATTCTGTCCATTCCAAAAGTCTTATACTTTTTAGATGCGTTATTAAACCCTCCTTTATAAGTATTAGGACTAGAATATGAACCAGTACCTTTAATATTGTCAGCATGCTTCCTAGCAATGGCTGAGTATGTTTTCACAGGTTGCGGGCGTTTAGGGCGAGCCCCTAACCGCTCCGCCTCATCACGCACATGAAAAAGGCTGAAATCAAAAGTAAAATCGCTTTTTAAATAGATGAGATATGAAATGAGAGATATATATTTATAGGTCTACAGAATGTATATTGTTATCAAGTAACATAAATTAATTATGTAGATGTTCTATTTTATTATACATTTGTGTACTATTTTATTATACATTTGTGTAGTATGTTTTTAAATTTTTATTGTGTTTTTTGGCGCCAAATTATGGTATTTAATGAGTGCAGCAACAATTAATTATGTTCTGAAGAAGTCTGCCAGCCAGATGAAAGCGCTTAACCTGTTTTCTGTTGTTGTGTGTCATTAAATATTTTATAGTCCGAGCCGAGGTATCATTCGTTCTTATTCCTGCACCAGACTGTTCATCTTTTCATTTACATTATTGCCTGTGAGTGGAGTTGCAGTAGTGTCTGGTATGGAAGTTCTCAGGCTTCATTGGACAATGTGGATATAGCCAATATTCGTTTGGAGATCACCGCACTAAAGGAGGAAGTGTCCCGGATACTTGAACTTGTTGGGCGTTCTTTGTCAGTTTTCAGTCCGAATGGTGACGCCAACACCAGGGACAAGCAACTGCTTAGGTTATCCGGAGAGGAAGTCCCTTGTGTTGATAAGAAAGTGGTTGCGACTGGTGTAGATGCAAGTACGCAGATTGAAATACCTAACGGACAAGGTAATCGAGTAGATGGTGGGTTGTCTGAGCCATAACAAGGATTTAAACATTAGCAAGTCATTATCGGGTGATTTTACTTTTGATTTCAGCCTTTTTCATGTGCGTGATGAGGCGGAGTGGTTAGGGGCTCGCCCTAAACGCTCGCAACCTGTGAAAACATACTCAGCCATTGCTAGGAAGTATGCTGACAATATTAAAGGTACTGGTTCATATTCTAATCCTAATACTTATAAAGGAGGGTTTAATAACGCATCTAAAAAGTATAAGACTTTTGGAATGGACAGAATTAACAGTGATGTGATGAATGGTCATTTGGACCGTTTTTTGAACAATGATTTTGATTTTGATAAACATAATAATTATGATGTTGGATGTAATAATGAACAATGTATAAGTGGTACTAAACAAACTGTTAAGGATAGTATTAAGGATATGATATATGCCTTGGGTAAAAAACTTACAGCCATAAAAAATCTAAAAATTGAAAATGCTTATTTTAGTAAATGTATAGCATTACCGGTTGTACGCAAAGGTATTAGATTTTTTTAAAGTACCGATGGGGCAGGATTTGAACCAAAATACTATAGTGGAGTTCAATAACCTGTTTGACAGTTTTGGATTTAGTTATATAAAATTGTTGGTTAAGAAAATTGATGAAAAACTGTCTAGTTTAATACATGAAGTGGATAAATTAAATGTGGATATTATAAATATTGAAATGTTTAGTCAGTGGAATGACTTGTACGACAAGCAGTTTATAGATGCTAATCGCAAAGCAACTTTAATATATGAAAGGAAACAAAGGAAAATAGTCCGTGATGTTGATCAATATGCTAATTATAGGGCATATATTTGGCCAAAGAACTGTTTGACTAAGGATAGTGATAGGAATGTTCAAAATGAATATAGGAATATGGATGGAGATGTGAATTTTCAAGGGGGCAGGTTTTACCCACCATCGAAAAACACATATGCATCAAGGAACAGGAGATTGAGATGATTAGACCCTTGAAAGTTATGTGTGGTGCTGACACTATAAATACAGTACTTGTTAATGAAGAATTTGACCATGGCACAGAGTATCCCTATTCTTTAGGCAATGAACAAAGTAGTGAATTAAGATATACAGATAATCATCAAGAAGTGGTGGTTGGTATAAATGAAACACAGGGTAGTACTGGAAGTAATATTATATATGCCAAACAAGGGTTTAATGTGTTTAATTATACCAATCTTGAGATTACTGAAGAATTTTTTAGTGTGTTTTCGAAAGGTATGAAATTTATCCCTACTGTTGGCTTTAACTTGGTGGACATTATATTAGAAGTGAAATTATATTGTAGGAGGCTAAATTTAGCCATCCAGTTTGGACAAAACAATGGTGAAAATATTAATATGGTTCCTAAAGGTCTTAAAAAGAAGAGCACATATATACCTCCAAGTAATACGAAAGTGGCCAATTTTGAGAAAATGGTTTGCAATGACATTTATAGTTTCAAAAATATTCTTAAGGCTGAGAATAGCAATAAAATTGGTACACAGGCAAATTTGACAGAGGATGAACATAATTGCTTATGGAAGTTTGTGAACAATAAAGAGGTTAGTTTAATGAAACCAGATAAAGGGGGAGGGATTGTGGTATTTAACAAAATGGACTACATTAATGAAATATATCATATTTTGTATCAATCAGGGAATTATGATGCTATTTCTCTTAACAAACTTAATATAGGTTATAAGCGTATTGATTTAGCATTGGAGGAATATTTGTTGAATAATAGGATTACCTCTGAGATGTATGAATTTTTAAAGGTGGAATATCCTATATTAGCTACGATTGTTGGAATTCCCAAAGTCCACAAAAACTTAACGCACCCTCCCTTTAGACCTATTATTTCTGGAAGCAAATCCAAAACCTTCCCGTTGGGTGTTGCTATTGATAAATGGGTCAAACCTGTGTACAATAATATTCCACATCTCATTAAAGATTCTTGGATGTTCTTGGGACAGTTAACATCCCAAGTAAGGAGAAACAACCTTATTTTCATTACCATTGATGTAGCTGATTTATTCTCATGTATTCCCAGGGATTTGGGCTTAGAGTATTTCAGCAGCAGTTTGAGGAAGTACTCCAGTATGAGTTGCGATAAAATTTGCCTTATCACAGACATGATGGGGTTGGTCTTGGACCACAATTATATCCAGTTTGAAAATGAGTTATTCAAGCAAACCAGGGGTGTGGCTATGGGAGCATCTTGTGCTCCCATATTTGCAAACCTGGTGATGCTTGAATGGGAATCTGAATATTTGTTTAAATCAGAATATTTCCAGCATATTGGTTATTATACCAGGTTTTTAGATGACCTCTTTGTGCTGTGGAATGGGCCTATAGAAGAGATTTCAGATTTCATTAATTACATTAATAATACAACAGAATTTCTCAAATTCACACACTCCATCAGTACGAGTGGAATTGCGTATTTGGACACATATATTAGTCAAGGGGAAAATGGCTTCATATCTTGTATATATAGGAAAAAGACTTTTTCCAACGATTACTTAGAATATAGCAGTAATCATCCTCCACATGTGTTCAAAAACATTTTCAAAGGGCAATGCATTAGGGCTGCCCTAATGTCCTCTACTAGAGAAATTATGTTAAAAGAATTGGACTTTATAAAATCTATGTTCACTATTAGGGGGTATCCAGAAAACCTTTTGAATGACACAGTTAAGTATGTTATTAGTGAATGGGGTAAAAAGTATGTGCCCCTATTAGGGAATTTAGGTAGTGTGATTTCAACACAAGCTAATAACCCTGAAGATGAACATAGTCGAAGGGTTTGTGTGTTAATGTATTCATCTATAGTTCATAATATTGAAACCTTCATCAAGGAAAGATGGAATCAGGTTATACGCAATGATGATATAACACAGATATTGGGTATACATCCCAGTATTGTATATAAAACAGGTTTCAATATTAAGAAGTTGTTGGAATCTAACAGTATTAAGAAGAAAGGAGGAATTACATCCACCAAAAAATGTGGAGCGTGTAATCAATGTAAATTCATGAATGAGGTTAAGGGATGCAAGTTGGACAACATTAGTAAAACATATTTATATAGTAGATATGGCAGTTGTAACACCAAGTTTGTGGTTTATTTAGCTACATGTGTGGAATGCAACGCATTCTACATAGGTAAGACAGAGAGACAGTTTAAACGACGCATCTATGAACATCAATATAGCATTAGAACCAAGGATAACAAGAATGCCTTATATCGGCATATATTACATAATGGAGAAAGACATTATTTTAAATTTACTATTATTGACACAGTGGGGCCTTCTCCGTATGGTGGAAATACTAAAGCATTATTGGCTATGAAAGAAAGTAGGTGGCAGATATATGTTGATGCCACTAGATATCCAGGAATTAATGATTTTATTAGCATTAAACCATATTTAATTTTGTCCAAATAGTTTTTATAGTTTTTAAACAGTTTTTAATAGATGTTTTTTAAATAGATGAGATATGAAATGAGAGATATATATTTATAGGTCTACAGAATGTATATTGTTATCAAGTAACATAAATTAATTATGTAGATGTTCTATTTTATTATACATTTGTGTACTATTTTATTATACATTTGTGTAGTATGTTTTAAAATTTTTATTGTTTTTTGGTGCCAAATTATGGTATTTAATGAGTGCAGCAACAATTAATTATATTCTGAAGAAGTCTGCCAGCCAGATGAAAGCGCTTAACCTGTTTTCTGTTGTTGTGTGTCATTAAATATTTTATAGTCCGAGCCGAGGTATCATTCGTTCCTATTCCTGCACCAGACTGTTCATCTTTTCATTTACGTTGTTGCCTGTGAGTGGAGTTGCGATCTCGGAGTTGGCATATTTAAGTAGGGGGGGTGGTGTTTAGTAGGTTTTTTTTTTTTTTTTTTTTGGGAACAGTGATTTATTTCCCTGGGGAAAAATTTGCTGTTCTGGTTGTTCGCTGTTTTAAGTTTTCGCACTTTAGGGGTAGATATAACAATGTTCGATCATCTGATCATTCGTTGTTATAATATAGATCCAATGACATGGCTAGATAAACACCCAGAATTGCCTCACCAAAAGGCTTTAAAGTTTCAGCTGTTTATAGATCTGTATATTGAAAACACTAGACTCAGTAAAAAATGATGAGAACGTGTTTTAACATTCTTTTATCACGCATATTTTAAAGCCATAGGCTTTTTGTTACATGTCTGTGAAGATAGACTCCTTACATACTGGCTGTGTCCATGTTAATGGTGCAGGCTCTTTACAATTCTTTCATTTGTTTGTTTCTCACACATCATATACCTAAACAACAAGGTCATAGCTTCTGATATATTCACTTAGGAGTTCTGTATTATTAATGAGGCTGTATTTTGACCTTGTTTTACATAAATAAAATAACAGATACTTTACACAGCATATTAGATTTCCAGACATTATGGCTTTCCATTAAATTTACAGAATTTTATTTTATGTACATTTATTATTTTATTGTATTTTTTGTACAGCATGGAGAGTTTTTATTTTAGCAGAATGTTTTAGGTATATCAGTCTTTATCTACTCGGTATTCCGTTATCAGTTCTGTCTTCGAGTATAAGACATTCAAATTTTATCATAACATTTCTTTTAAATTCACAAAGAGAATAAGATATCTAAGTCTTATACTTGAGTGTTCTCTTTCACCACTAAAGTCCTGGCTCTTTTAACACTGTGTTACAAAGTCAGTCAACTTCTATCACCAAATGCCCATTCAGTCTTTGTGAAAAATATACTAATACCCAGACCTGAATATGATAACCCTTTCGTCGTACTGTGTTCCACCCACAATAACTCATAGAATACAGATTGCTTAAAACAAAATCTGCAGATTCATTCTTTTATCTGACCCCTTACTGCACCATTGCAAATTACTGGAGAATATTAACTGGGCATTGGTAACTAATATGGAAATACTTCTTCTAATTATAATAATCTTCAATATAATTAAACAGTGCAGCTCTCCACTTCTGCTGTTGGTACTTTCAGTAGAAGAAAACGACTATGGCCTCAGAAACTCTCAAAACAACAATTTGTCATTGTCATGCCCTCCATTTAAAACCACTGTAGGAGAAAACCTTTCTCTAGACAAGGACTTTGTGAAATTGGAAATAAAACATTAAATATTTTAAAGACCCTCTTAAAGGAGCATCCCTATGCAGAATCTACCTGCACCTGCTACCTTGACAAAGATTAATCCCACGTAACAGTCTATATGCTAGATCGTAGGCAGTGCTGATTAATCTCTGCTACTGAATTATCCTGTTAATACCTTAGTAATGCTATTATATCATTTGTACATTTGTATTAACTTTATTTTGTCTGTCTTACTGTGACTGTACTGAAGTGATAGTTGGTTCCACAATTATTTGATCTGAAGTTGTTGTTTTCATGTGATCGTCAACCTGTGGGAATACGGATCTGGTACGGATCTGACTCTACCACATTTTCCAGCATCGGATCCGAGTTCCAAGCCCCTGTCTCCCTCCTCCCCTCTGATCTCATTTGCCACGCAAACAGTCAGCATCATGGCCTGTTTGCTCCAAGTTCCTGGTAAGTGAATTTAATATTTTTCTGGCCTTTTTCTTCTCTCTTCTACCTCGTTAGCTTTTTCAGTCTAGTTCTATAACCTACCCTTTATTGCGCTCAGGTGTAGATCCTATAATTATTTCTCCTTTACCTAGTGTATAATGGTGTGTGTGTGTGTGTGTGTGTATGTGTGTGTCTGTGTGTCTGTGTGTCTGTGTGTCTGTGTGTCTGTGTGTCTGTGTGTGTGTCTGTGTGTGTGTCTGTGTGTGTGTGTGTGTGTGTGTGTGTGTGTGTGTGTGTGTGTGTGTGTGTGTGTGTATGTGTATGTGTGTGTGTGTGTGTGTGTGTGTGTTCTGTTACCATGGCTGAGACCCCCAAACCAGGTTTTCAAAAGTGCACAGAGTGTAGCCATAAGCTTCCCCCCTTCAGATGGCTACACTCTGTGTGTTGTTTGTCTGGGTGTCCCGCATCTGGACACCTCCTGTTCAATCTGAGCGGGCTTCAACCCCCGCGCATTGATCGACAGGAGGAACAAATTGATCTTGAAGGGTCACCTTCCTCTGAGGCCACTACCTCTGCTTCTACTTCTTTCTCTGCCTCAGCCTGTCGGACTCAAGCTCCCACCAAGAGGGCCGAGGACAGGGAGCAACACCAACATAAAGAGCAGGATAGGCCCAGGAAACAGTCTTCCAACCTCTATTCCTCGGTTGAGCCCCCAGCTAAGTCTCACCTGGATCCCAGCCTGGGCTCCCCTCAGCTCCGGTCACCCCACTTCTTGCTGGAGCCAGCGGTCCCTTGGGGCTAATCCCCTTTATCAGCCTCTCCCCGGCACCTCTCCAGGCCCTTATCCATGGCTTCCTCCATCCAGTCCACCCGCAGCCTTTCTGAAGCCAAGGTGGACAGAATGATGTGGAAATTCATCCAGACCCAGATCCAGATGTGAGTCTTGCCTACCCCCTCCCCCTTCGGGGCAGGGAGCATGCGGTCCGCCTTTCTTCCCATTGCTCCTCCTCCGATCTGGCCTCTGGCTTCAGAGTCCTTGGGTCCAAGGCTTCTCGGCATCGCGGGATCGGCGCCAATGGGTCCTGGTACCTCGACACCAACCATTGCCCTGAGTGGTTCGGCTCTGACTAGTTAAGAGCCATCCAGCTCTCGGAGCCGTAGCCTCGGTGCCGGATCCTAAGGGTTGGCAACAGCTTTGAGGTTTTCAGAGTCGGCCTGTCGACTCTGAGTCTCTGTATCTGGAGGCTTGGGTCTGACTTCCCATCGACTCAGAGGGTTATGTATCTGGCTTTGGTCCCAGCTTCCGGGATTCATTCACCTTCTGTTTTTGATGTGGTGAAGAGGGTCCTCTTAGCTCCCTTGAGACCCTTGACATTATCGTCCTTGGAGTCCATTCTGGCTTCCTCCCTTTCTCGTTCAGATTCTGCCATCCTGCCCCCTCAGGGACAGCCTGTTGCATCTCTGCCCCGGGAATGGCCAGAAGTTCCTGAATCCTCCCCAGAGACCCCCCCCCCGAGGAGTTCCCTTGGAAACATACATGTAAAAGGAGGCACTTGGACTCCTCGCCAGAGTTCCTCATAGAAGACACCGACTTAGAGGAAGGGGAGGGTTCCCCCCAGTCACCCCCAGATGATGTCTCCTTTGGAGACATCTTGGAGATCCTACGCCAATGTGGGGGGGGAGGTGGTCTGTCCAAAAACCCAACCTGGATGAGTCGGTGTTCCTGGAGGCATTTTGCACAGGCCTGTCTACCTTCTGGGTGTCCCCTCCTGTGGATCTGCTTGTGGATTTGATTTCATCTGGGGTACGGAAGGAACCCAACATGGTGGAGCCCATCCCCAAGTGCCCTGATAAAATTCTAAGTGCACCTTCATCCCTGTTTGATGCCATGGTGGTTGCGGTCCAACCAAGAAAGAGCTCACTTTGGCGAGCTCCATGGTCCATCCACCAGACCAAGAGTCCCAGGCCCTGGACCATTTCAGGAAGTGGGATTATGCTTCAGCCACGTTTGCCATGCATGTGCTAAACTTCGTGGCACATGTGATCAGACTTTAGCAGGATCTGGTCAAAGAGCTTGCTGAGTCTGCCCCAGGGTCCATGTCGGTGGAAGAGAAAAAGGTGTTCTCCTCCTGTATGGCCACCCTCACTTCCATTTCCAGCACCTCTATGAGGTTCCTGTCACATGCTACTGAAGGTGCTTCTAGGGCTCCAGCCCCTCTGATTCTAGCATTGACCTCCTCATTCAGACTTCCCTTCTCCTCAACCGCCACTCCCAGATACATTAAGCTGTTAACCTATTCCACTATTTGCCCTTCTTTCTCATTTTTCAGCTTCTTTTGATTTTCCCCATTTGTTGCCATTGCAACTGTCTTATCAATACTCAGTTTAATCCCATGTGCCTTCAGTTTTGCATTGCATTCCCCTATCCCTTGCTGAGTTCTTGCTCACAGCCTGCCTATAATGCCACTTTGTCTGTATACTGCATCTTTGTTGATCTGCCTCCTCCGATTTGTTTGCTAATGTACTCCATCACCAGTATGAACAGCAGTGGGCTCAGAGCTGAACTCTGATGCATACCCATTCCCACTGGGAAGGAGGCAGAACACTGTTCGTACTTGAGCTACTGGGTCCTTTTCCATAGTTTTCACTAATTCTACCAGTGTTACATGGTGCAGTGATTAATGTTGTGTCCTCACTGCAAGAGGTTCTCCAGTTTGGTTTTCTGCTGGGGTGCCTTCTGTGTGGAGTTTGCATGTGCTCCCTGTGTTTGAGTGGGTTTCCTCCAGGTACTCCGGTTTCGTCCCACATTCTAAAGACATGCATCTGGAGCATTTCTCTCCAGGCCTCCATTGAAAATAGGCTGTGTCTTAGTTGGACTTGCCCAGTTAAATAAAATAAAATAAAAATAAAATGTTTCTGGGACTTTGAACTAGCTCAGGACTGCCCAAATCAGCTATCTTTGGGACCTTGTCGTATGCTTTCTTCATGTCTAGGAATGTCCAGTTGAACTCTTTCCTGCTCTCTAGCTTCTTCTCAACTGTTTGTCTCATTGCAAACACTGGTCAGTTGTGCTGCATCCTGATCTGAATCTGAACTGCTCATCTCCCATGTTACTGTCTACTACTCTGTGTATTCATTTATCAATCACCCTCTCCAGAATTTTCATGCACAGGAGTTTGATACATCTGTGCTGCCCACATTTTTGAATCTCCCCTTTGCTCTTGAACACGGGCACTAGTATGCTTATTCTGTAGTCATCTGAGATATGCCTTTCTCTCCACACTGCTATGAGCACCCACAGAAGCCATTTCTCCTCTGTCTCACCCAGCATCTTTATCATATCTGTTGTGATCTCATCACAGCCTGTTGCATTCCCTGACTTAATTTTCCTTTCCTTAGTGCTGTTTTTACTTCTTCTCTGGTGGGCCCTCCTCTTTGTTCATCGTAGGCTGTGTCTGGGGCAGTACAGCTTCTGTGGGGTTTTCTTCATTCAGAAGCATCTGGAACTACTTTTAATCTGCCTTTGATATCTTGTGAACTAGTGAGCAGGTTGTTGCTGGCAAGGGATTTAACATTTTCCAACATTACATAAATTGCTTAATTCCTGCCTTCTTTTAAACCTCATTTTTCTTCCAAAACATTTCCTGCATGTATTGTTCCCACAATTTTCATTCATTTGTTTGTATTCAATTTATGCCTCCCCTTTTCTGAAGATCTCATTTCCTGTTCTTTTGCCTCTGTTACATTATTGATTATTTCAAGTATGGTTGGTTTAGACTCTGATTTCCATTTTCTAATAATTGTTTTTTTTGGCAGCCACCAGAATTAAAATTAACAAGGCCTTACTATATCTAGGCAATTCAGATCCTGTATTCCAGCTAAAAAAAAATTCCCTTAGCTACACTCATTTGTTTGCGAAGTATTCCTGACAGAGTATTCCATAGGGAATTTTTGAAGTCTGTCAGCTCATTACATTCCAGTAACTTCTTTCTTCCCCATTTCACCTTCAACATAGGATCATAGGAAGTTACTAGGCTAATGGCCCTAGGGCCCTAACAAGCCTAGCTAAGTTTTGCCTTTGTTTCCAGGATCAGCACCTCCTGCCCCTGTCCAAGAGGGACACAGGTGGGACCCCTGGGGTGAATTTACGGTTTCCCGTCCAGTCATCCAGATTGTGCTTGAAGAGGGCCAATGATGTGCTCTGTTTGATATGAAGTGGGAATCTATTCCAAAGGTGAGATAACCTCTGGGAGACAAATCTGTCCGTCCAGTAGGTTCTATTAATGTTGCATACCAGATTAAGGTCTTTAGAGTGAGTAACCGGTGTGCTATTTGACTTGCGGCTATGCAGCATCTCCAATAAAGTGGGGTCAGAGATAGCCTTGTATGCAAGCAAAGATCACCTCTGAGTAGTCTGTATGAAACAGAATAAACTGACAGTGATTTGAGCCTATCCACATAGGACAGATGCTTGAGACCCTGAATTCTCCTTTTGAGGAATGTTTGTGGTCTCCCCAGTTGTTACAGGTGCTTGGAAAGGTACATACCAAATGGGGCGTTGTATTCAATTGTAGGCCTGACAAGGGAAGAGTACAGGGAAATTATAACTTCTTTTTCTCTGAAGGCAATGCCCTTACTTATGAGATGAGCAGTGTAGAAGGCCCTTCTTCACTGTGGTGACATGGTGGTCAAAAGTAAGGTTGCTGTCAACCTGTGTGCCCAGGTCTCTCACCACTTAGTGAGTACTTAGTGTGCTGCTATTGATGTGGTAATTTGCAGGAACATTGCTCTTACTGAAAGGGACATTAATACATTTATTTGCTTGGAGTTTAAGGCCATGACTTTGGTACTAGTCATTTGTTTGCATGAGACCCTCTTGTAGGATGTTAACATTGTTTGGGGAGTCTATGACTGCTCACAGTTTGCAGTCGTCAGCAAACTTTGTTAGCCACAGATCTTTAGTTTTAGCCTACACTTCGGAGAAATAGATTCCAAGCAATAGAGGTCTCGGAACCAATCCCTGTGGAACACCACTGGTTATGGATCTGCTGTTAGAGGTGAATTCCCCTATTTTGACTGTATAGGTTCTATCAGTGAGCCATTTTGAGACCCACCTAATGAGGTAAGGGTTGATACCCACCTGCATGAGTTTGTTTATGATACCAGAGTGAGGAATAGTGTCAAAGACCTTGGTTAAGTTTAGGTGTGCAGTTTGCACAGATTTCACCTTGTCTAGGGCTTTGGTGACTGTCTCAAAGAAGTCCACCAGGTTTAACAGGCATGCTCTCCCTTTGACAGATCTAAACTGAGTAGGGTCAAGTGTTTGGAGATTACCTATATCTTTGTTAATGTGTTACATGATGAGTTGCTGCAAGGCCTTGCAGATAAGACTAGTCAGGTTAATAGGTCTATAGTTTCCGAGGTCCATGGAAGCAACACCTTTGTGCAGTGGGATGGCAGTGGCTGTTTTACATTAAACTTAGATGAAGCTAGGCTTAGACTATGATTGAAAAGCGCGCCCAGTGGAGTTGCTAACACTTGCTGGAGCCCATGGAGGATACAAACTGGGATGTTATCAGGTCCCATAGATGCTGTTATTTTGGCCTCAGAGAAGTTGTTTAAGACCTGCTCTTTGGAGATACAAGGTGGGGGACAGGTGTTAGATATGTTATGGGGCGTGTGTGAGTTGGACAGGGGAATGACGTTTTCACTGAACCTGTTGGTTAGCAGGTTTGCCATGTCCACAGGCTCAGTATTCGTGATACCATTCACTACCACTTCTGTGTAAATCTGGGCTTTACCTTTGAGATTACAGATGTAACTAAAGAACACCTTATGGTTGTCCTTTGTTGACAAAGCTAGTTTGGATTCATAGTTTACTGTGGAGGACTTCACAAAAAGTCTTATTTGCTTGTTTAAACTAAGGAGGGAATGTTTTCAGTTTAGAGCATGCTCCCTCTTACTCTTGGACAGCAATTTCTTCCTTTTATTATAAAGCCTGTTAATGGCAGATGTCCACCAGACAGGTTTGCTCCTCCTTGAAGAGCTTTTTTGGTCTTAACAGGTACGGCTGAATCAATGCAGTTATACAAGTGTTTGTATAAAGCATTTTTGCAGAAATTTGCATAGTGGAGGGTGCTGTGAAGCTATTTATACCATCCCAATAGGAGGTTATAATCTGCTTTGGAGAAGTTTTTTAGTTTAATCGCTGCTGGAGGGGAGTGGTCAGGTGTTATTGTTACTTTGAATGAGAATGTTTTGTGGTCAGATCTCACCAGGGAAGACCACACAGTGTGGGTGCTGCAGTGGTCCCCCATATTCATAAGCACCAGATCCAGGATGTTTGCACACCTTGTGGGGGGTGTTGACCAGCTGGTCCAGGGGATTGGAGTTAATGAAGTCGAGGAATCTTTGGGTAAGTGCATTTGAGCATGAGTAATTTACCCAGTCAATGGATGGGTAGTTAAAGTCGCCCAAAAACAGTTTCATTGCATCTTGATAGACTCAAGTAGATCCAAATAGGTAGAGTGGTTATACCTGATTCATGGAGGATATCCTATAGCTGGCAATGACGTCAATAGATGTCCTACCAACAGTTAATTGCACCTGAAGTAATTCTAGTGAATCATACTGTTTGACCAATCTGAAGGTGTATTTATCTTTAATGAATATTGATACACCACCTCCTTTAGTCTTCACTCCTTCAGTTTGTGGTCTGAACATGTGGAAAGAGGTGTAACCTGGTATAGCTGGGGCTGTCCACAACCTTGAACCAGGTCAACATGACTGCACAAATGTCTACATCCTCCAAGATGAGAGCTGCTTCCAGTGAGTACAGCTTCATGTGAAGACTCCTAGCGTTTAGTAGCATAACCTTTAAGTTGTATTTAAATGGAATTTTTACTTTGGGAATTTTATCCTTGTGATACTGCCTAAAAAATGCACTATGGGGAGGCAAGAGCCTTAACCACTAGCCAAAATCCCAGAGGTGAAAGATGAAGACTATCTCTTGCAAAGCATTGAGGTCTGTCGATCATGTCATCCCAGGCTGTCAGATACTGGATCCCTTTAGAATGACACCAGAAACTAAGCCAATTATTGAAGTCAATCATTTTCTGTTTGTATCTACCTGAGGAAAATTGTTTGGAGTCTGCTTGGGGTATAAAAGTGCCTATGTCAGCAGCTTCTGTTCTAGATTCAAATAAAAACTCAACCAGTACAGGTTTCCCATTTGGGATTCCCTTATCCCTTTCTCTTTGCCTGTACTCTGATATCAATCCCTAATAGGGAAGGCAATCTCTAGCCTGCAATCTAGTTGTCTTCTTGGCTTCTTCACATTTTATTACCTTTCCCTCTCTTATTTGTTCCCAATACCTTGGTTCTTTGCCAGCTTCCTCCAGTAAATTCCAACCCTCTCTCGCCTTTTCTCTGTACCCCTAGTTGCAGTCATTCCTATCAGTAGAATCTCATTTCTTCATTCCTGCGTTGGCTTAGTTCTTTGTATACTTTATGCTATGAATATAATATGACTGTTGTTATTCTCCTTAAGGATCTGTGTCCATAATCTTACTCTTTCCTTATATCTGTTTCATCATTATCCCTTTCCACTTTGAAATGTAGCTTTCTGCCTGTGTTATAAATACGATCCTTAACTGTGCAGCTCTAAAATATTCCTTTAAATCAGATAATCCTAAAACTCCTTGTTTTATTCGAATGATTAACTTATCCCACATGACTCTTGCCATCTTCCCCGCCCAAATAAAATCCTTCAACTCTTTATTAATTAATATCTACAACTTCTCCTCTGGTTGTTAAAAACATGTTTAACCTGTGCATAAAATGAAAGAGACTAAAAACATTTTTATGGCTTGTATCTTGCTTTATATATCCATAGCCAAGAGCTTCCAGTTTTTCAATGTTTGTGCTATTGTTTGCTTAGTCTCTTCCTACTTATCCTTAGCTGTCTTAACGGAATCCTTTTAAACCTATACTCCTAAATACTTCATTGTATCATATCCCCATAAATTTGGGCATTGCTGATGAACCAATTCATGTGTGGGTACATAGCTTACAGCTATAGCTTTTGTTTTATCGTCATTAATTTTATGTCACGAAAAAATGGAACTGTCACAGAATGTTCCACAGTACTGATATGTCCTTTTCTCATTCCATCAGTTGCAAAATATCATTTGCAAATAAAACTAACTTTTCTTGAATACCATACCAGTTATATTTTTGAATTTCTGAGTTACTTATTTTCTTTGCCACACAAATAACAAAGGGGAAAGGGGACACCCCTGTCTGGTTACTTTCATCAGACAAAACTTATCGAAGATGAACCCTCCCACTTTTCTGTTTGCCTCCAATCCCTGTTATATCTTCCTATTAACCTTATTATTGTATCTGGAAATGCAACATTTTCCACTGCCCTACTCATAAAAATCCAAGCTTACTCTGTTGATTGCTTTCTGTGCATCAAGACCCATCAACAACAGCAGTATTTACAGCAGCATTCTCTTATATTCTACTTCCCTCTGGATCATCATTATTCTATTAATGTTATCAAATGTTTGCCTCACCTCCACAAAATCATATTTATTCATATCTATCAATTTTGGCAACACCTTTAGCATTCTTTTAATCATTATAGAATATAACCACTTTATAATCATGGTTTAAAATTGAAATAGGCTGGATCTGCTATATCTTTATCAGCTTTAGGTATTACAGCTGCCACATTTTTTTCCCAGAATGTTAGTGTTTCCCCCCTTTTGAAATACTGTTAGACAAAACATTCCAGATCTTTATCACTTTCATTCCTCCTAGCTTACAAACTTCCACCAGAATACAATATATTCCAGGAGACTTTCTTGCAGATTAGTTATGGATCACAATTTTTATCTCATCTCCTCCTGTCTTAACTGTTAATTGTTGAGCCTTACCTACATCTAACATTGGCATATTTAAGTCTTTCATAATTATTTCCATTTGTGCTTTTTCTTGATTTTCCCTTCTCTGCTTTTTACAAATTTTCATAACATTTCTGAAATATCTCTAATATCTCTATAGGCTGTCTGGCTATTTTTCTTGTTAGCGACTCCCTATGCTTGGCAGCAACCCTTTGTACTTTCTGTTGACGAAGTCATTGTGCCAAATGTTTTTGTGCTAAAGTTATTATCATAAAACAGTTGCTTAGCAGTCTTTCTAAAGTTGTCCATATTATCCATGTACTCCTTTATTTTCTCTTTAGCATTCTGTGAGATTCCCCTTATTCTGTTTTACTTTAACCTTTATCAGCCCCTCTAAGTAATTTTTGTTACTTCTTAAACATATCTCTTTTTTGTTTTCTTTTTACCCAATTTTTAAACTTCACTTTCATTTTAGCCATTCACTAGCTGTAACTTCTGAAGTACTTTCTCTTCCCTATTAACACCTTAATAATTTACACTACCCATTCCTCTCTTTTTAATAGGTAGGTGGAGAATATGCCAGTGTCTCATCTTTACTTCATTACCCTGCATTTTTGTCATAGTAATTATTGACTCATGATCTAAAGTGGTTATTAGAAGTATGTCAAAGTTCTCAATGAAATATAATTTCTGTTTTGTCTAGCCCAGTTTTTGAACCTTGGGGAATAAAATGTAAATTCTGAGTTCCTACTACTGAATTCATGTCTTTTACACAAAATATTTTCATACATTTCTTCAGAAATATACCCTTTTTAGTTACATTTTTCCTTCTAGGCCCCTCCCCCCAGATAAATGCTTATTGTTGTATATCAAATTCTAGTCCCCTCCTATAAGTAATATTCCCTGCGGAAAGCTGATTATTTCTCCTCAAAATTTAAAGCTCCATAGTAGCAGTTTTAGGTGGAATATAAATACATGCCAGCGTAATCATCATCTGTAACCAGTAGCCTTTTACTACCACGTATCTGCCATTATTTTATTCCCCTCTTTATCGCTATTAGATGTTTTCTAACAATAAATACAAGTACTCCTCTTTTCCTTTGCCCCTGATATTCTGCACAGTATCCATCCTGAGATCCTGTCTTAATCAAATTCACATGCTCATTTCTTTCCAAATGTGTGTCCTCTAGCATTACTATTTCGTCTCTGCATTTCATAAGATGATTAAATATTCTTTCCCTTTAATTTATACCTGTGAGACCATTCACATTCCAAGATAATATTGAGTGTCGCCATTATTTCCACCCTTTGTATTTGACTGCTTTTTTAAATGTCTCTCTACAGCTTTTGTGATACATGCACCCACTTATGCTTGGCATGTTAATCTTTTATACATTTTTTCTTATCCTCAGCATTGGAACCCAAGTCATTTTTCACAATAATTTTTGTTTTACTGAAAACCTCAAACAAAAGACAAACACATCCCTAGAACACACCAGTAACCTGTTAACTTGATACAAACACAAAACTGTGTACATCTTCAAATAATAAAGTTTAATCCACCTAATAGGAATAACTGTCTGACCTAGACAGCTGCAAACACAGGGTTTAATTAAGTGAAAATTGAAGTTATCCATGCTAAGACAAGTTATTGCCTGTGTTTCTGCTTACACTGATGGGTGTCTTTTTTTAATCTGTGTTCCCTTCTTAGATGTGAAAACAACTTGAGTGCTTTCAGGAAACATTACCTTTTAGCCTTGAAGAAACCAGTGTTTTGACTTTTTTATTGGCCTGTTATCAGCTTGTCTCCATGGAAATGTAAGAGAGAAAGCTGCAGGCTTCTAAACACAAGCTGAAACATTTATTGCTAAATGAAAACTTTTCATTATGTGCGGTAATTTCATATTTGCTTGTTTCCACTTAAAACTTGTCAGTCAGTACTTTATCGTAATCCTTCCTTTGTTGGTATACCGGTCAGTATATGTTCATATTCCCAAATTTATAGCATGAAAACATTTTAAAAGGAGAAATGGACATGCTTCTTTGTCTCCTTGCAGATAGTATTTCTGCATTCCTGGAATGTCTTGCAGATATTTGTGAGACTGGACTAAGTTATTTTTTTGTTAAAGTGCATGTAGCTGCCATTTCTCCCTTTCAGCAAGACCAATATTGTTGTTCATTAGCATCACTGAAGTTATGGAAAGCTTTCATGAGAGGCACGTTATTGTTGAGACCCAGCTACTATATCCAGTACATCCACATAATTTGTTCTCCATTTTGGAAAAACAAATGAAGCTTCATTTGAGTCTGTTGATACAACAGAATTAAAATTCTTTATTTAGGTTCATAGGTAGGTACTAGGCTATCTGCCCGAAGGCATTTATAAGCATAGCCAGAATGCGTTGGCTTTCGCCGCCCCCTTAGATTAGTTCCCTGTGCCTCTGTCCAGCAGAGCCACTGAAGTGATCCCCGGGGTAAACTTTGTGTTTCCCATCCACTCGTCAAGGTTTCTCTTGAAGAGTGTTAGCGAGGAGCTCTGCCTAATGTAGACTGGAATCTTGTTACAAAGCATGGGAAGTCTCTGGGACAGGAATCTATCCCTCCAGTACGTCCTATTTATTGTTGTGGTGAGGTTTAGATCCCTAGAGTATGTGGCTCGAGGGGATAAGGTTTTCTTTAGGTGGAGCATGTCCATCAATTCTGGGTTGGACAGGGTCTTGTATGTCAGGCAGAGATCACCTCTGAGTAGGCGGTATGCAACCGAGTACAGCTGGAGTTTCTTCAGTCGAGCTGCATAGGGCATCTGTTTGAGGCCAGTGATCCTCTTGGTGAGGTACTTCTGTGGTCTTTCCAGCTGTTGCAGGTGTCTTGTAAGGTACATCCTAAATGGGGCATTGTACTGTATGATGGGTCTGATGAGTAGAGGGGCACAATGACCTCTTTTGATCTGGATGCGAACCCTTTTATGATTAGGTGGGCCACGTAGAAGGATTTTCTAACTACTTTGGCAATGTTCATAGGTTCATAGGTAGGTACTAGGATATTGGCCCTGGGGCCTATACAAGCCCAGCCAAAAAGGTACCCTGGCTTTTGCCGCCCAAGAAAATTATTTTTCTGTGCCACTGTCGAGCAGAGCCATAGAGGTGATCCCGGGGTGTATTTCCTATTTCCCATCCAATCATCAAGATTTTTCTTGAAGAGTGCTAATGAGGAGCTTTGTGTGATATAGATAGGTAGTTTATTCCAGAGTATGGGAAGTCTCTGGGACAGGAATCTATCCCTATGTGATTATCAAAGGTGAGATTACTATCTACTTGGGTCCCTAGATCCCTTATTACGTCTTCCGTATTTAGAGGACTACCACCTATGTAGTAGTTTGTGGGTACTTTGTTTTTTTCCAGAGGGGATGACTGTGCACTTTTTGGCATTTAGCTTGAGGCCGTGATTTTGACCCCAGGTATCCGTCTCAGTGAGACCCTTTTGGAGGATGTCTGTGTCAGCCGGAGAGTCAATTATAGCCCCTAGTTTGCAATCATCTGCAAACTTGGTCAGCCATAGTCCTCCTGTGCTTGCCTGTACCTCTGAGAAGTATATGCCGAACAGGAGGGGTCCTAGGACTGAGCCCTGGGGAATGCCACTTGTAACCGGTTTAGAGTTGGACCTAGCTCCCGCAACTCTCACCATGTGGGTTTTGTCTGTGATCCAGTTGGCAACTCATCTTGTGATGTAGGGGTTTATGTTCAGGCTGATGAGCTTGTCTATAATACCAGAATGGGGAATGGTGTTGAAGGTTTTAGCGAGGTCTAGGTAGGCTGTGTGTACCACCTTTCCCTCGTCTATAGCCTTGGTAACTGTCTCAAAGACATCCACCAGGTTTAGGAGGCATGATCTGCCCTTAACAAAGCTGAAGTGGGTGGGGTCCAGTGTTTGGAGGTTCCCAGTGTCTCTGTTAATGAGTTCCACGATGATGCGCTCCATAGCCTTGCAGACCAAGCTAGTCAGGCTTATAGGGCGATAGTTCCTGGGGTCTGTTGTGGCTCCACCTTTGTGGAGTGGAACAACCGTTGCTGTGCGCCACTCTATGGGTATGTAGCCTGTGGGGAGGCTGAGTTTGAACAGTGTGTTTAGGTGAGGGGTTAGTTCATCTTTGAGCTCGTGTAGGACGCAGCCTGGGATACTGTCTGGTCCCATTGATGCTGTGTTTTTGGCTTTGGAGAGGGCTGTTTTAACCTGAGTGTTTGTGATTTCAGGGACCCTACATTCTTCTGGTATGGTTATGGTCCTTTTTGGGGGTGAGAAGGGATTGAAGTTTGCACTAAACCTGTCTGACAGGATGTTGGCAATATCGGTCGGTTCAGTGTATTTTGTGCCATTCTGCACTAACTCCGAGCAGATCTGAGCATTGCCACTTAGATTCTTGACATAGCTAAAGAATGCCTTGTGGTTATCTTTGGAGTCCTTGGCAATTTTTCTTTCAAAGCTCACCTTAGATGATTTTATGAGGGATCATAGTTTCTTGCTGATACTGATCGGGGATGTCTTCCCTTCTTGGAATTTTACTCTTTACTGTATTAGTTTCCTCCTTCTATTGTATAGCTTGTTTATGGCAGGAGTTCACCAGACTGGTTTCCTTTTCTTGGAGGAGTGAGTCTTGGTTTTACTTGGGATGGCACGATCCATGCATTTTTGCAGGTGCCCGTAGAATGCATTAGTAAAAAATTTTGCAGCTTGGACAGCATTATCCTTCAGCGTGGGGGTTTTGAAACTTTCCACCTTGGTCTTAAGTAATGTGGAGTTTGCTTTTGAAAACTTTTTCACAGTGGTTTTCTTGTCCGGTGGTGGGGGCGGAATGTGGATATCCAAAGCGATTTGTTTATGGTCAGATCTAAAAAGCAAGGGGTTGACCTCCAGTGTGGAACACCGGTCGCCCATGTTGATGATGACCAGGTCCAATATGTTGTCACCTCTGGTGGGAGTGTTGACCATTTGAAACAGGGCATTTGAGTTTATAAATGCTAGGAAATGCTGGGCAAGGGAGTTCTCCTAGTTAACGTTTGGATAATTGATATCACCCAGTATTAACGTGTTTGGTAGGACCTTTATATTTCCCAGTGTTTCCAGAAATGCGGAATGGCGTCCTGGGACATGGTGGGTGATCTGTAGCAAGCTACAATTTGAATTGCAGTTTTGCCCGTTGTTATTTTCACGTGGATGATCTCTGAAGCATCGTGCTGTGCCACTAACCCGGAGGTGTGGGTATCCTTGATGAATATAGATAAGCCCCCGCCTTTTATATTTGGGTTTGGGTTCTGTGGCTGAAATGTATGGTATGAGAATAGTTTTCTTGGTAAGTAATAATCAGCCAGAATTATTTTTAAATTTTGTGCTCTTTGTACTTGACTACTTCAACTGTTTTTTGTTTGCTTGTTTTGTTTTAGTCCTACCATCATGCCTAAAGCTGGAACTGAGTCATATTTTAATCAGTACATTTATCTCACTAGAGAGAGAGAGAAGATGTATTTAGCAGTCTGGGAAGTTTGGATTGTCATTCAGTTCTAATGCATGTGGTTTTACTCCTACAAGCTATCAAGAATGGTCATAGTCTTACAGATCTCAAGTCATGGTAAACATATAACTTTCACAACTCAGTATTTTAAAAAGCCATTGGACAATATGTTATTGTACATAAAGAAGCTAATGTTTTAGTTCCTATGGGATGATAAGCTTGTAACTTTTAGTCTTACCTAATTTAGCTGGTGGTCTTGTATGTAGGATAACTTGTAAATTACTAGTTTTTGTATTTTTTTTTTAGTCTCTGAATACTGAATTCCTTCATTGACTTATTCTCTGATTAGTTGCCCAGTCCAGTTCAGGATCAGAGAAGAGCTGTACCCTATCCCATCACCTATTAGGTGCAACATAGAGAAACTATTCCTGGAGAACATACCTGTCTGTTGCAGTGTAAACTGAGATTTTCTACTACAAGACATTTTTAATTTTTTTCATAGATGGTAAAATATTTTATGGGTTTTTCAGAATTTAAATTGATCTTCTGCTTTTAATAATGCTAATATTGCTTCTTTGAAGTTAAGAAATAATTTCTAAATGTCTGATGTTGCTGTTTTAGTGGTTTAACAGGTAGCACACTCGCCTTTGGCTATGGTGATGGACACTAGAAGGCTGTAGGTCCGTTTCCCTCACCAAGTAATAGGATTGCTGACAGCACAGTACAAAATTATGGGGGTGTGTTGTGAAGTGTGCCGACCTTCTGATGAGACAATAAATCAATGTCCCATCTGCTTGAAATGGCAGTAGTACAGTAGCACAGGTTGATGTAAAAGATCCCAAAACACCTATTGAAAGAGTAGAGAAAGTTCCCTGATGCAATAGCCACATTTCCTCCAGTAGTAGAGATACTGCCTTTCATTTTCCTGAAAAAGAGGTCACTAGCTTAATGGGACTAACATGGTCAGCAAATAAATAAGTAAATAATGCTTTTATGCAGGTATATGGTGATCTCTTATAATGGCAGGATGTGACAAATGTAAGGAAAATTAGCTGTGATATTAGAAGGCTTCTTCAGTATTTAGCCTTTTCAGTTTTCTTCTCCCTGTTGTCCTCAGTGTGGCTGCTTTTAAACTACATCTCCTCTGCTTGAGATGGTGCATGCTGTGATATGCATCACATTAGGAGAGCCTGCCTAATGCATGTGCTCCCATCGTCTTTGCTGTCACTCATATAATTCTGATCTTGATCCTGCTGCTTATTTTTAAAAAGTTACCATATTCAGTGCCTAACTAACAACAGCCAAGTTAGCTCCTTTAGCATGGAGTAGTAAAGCCCTGAGTACAATCTATATGACTCCAGTTCACTTAGTGGCTTGCTGGAGTTTGTGGTGGAGGGAGTGGGATGACAGGGCCATGTCTGCTCACCTCTTTTGATGAGGAGGGCATATGTCCAGTGGCACACAAAATGCACTGATTCCCACAGTGGACATTGGAGAAATGTTCATGCTGTGAAGTGAAACATTTAAATAGCCACCAAACCAGGAGCCAAGACCCACACTGGCATTATGGAGTAGGTAATTAACTGGCATTATATCTACTGTCTAGAGGAAGAATTTGACATAAAGGTCAGCCATAAGTGACAGCATTTAGTTATGTATGCTTTGTTGACTGGTTTAGTCCCACTAGGTCAGCAACTTCTTTTCAGAGGAGACCCAATGTGGTATTCATACCGACAAAGGAAAATTCCTTTATTCATTTCAGTAAGTGTCATGGGATCTTTTAACATGTCAGCCACCAGTATATGGAGGAAAAGAAACTCCAGGCCTACAGTTTATTGCACAAGATGGTAGCAGTTCCTAAGTGCCTATTGTGGAATAGTCTGTCATACAGTCTAAGCCCAGTGGTGTAGTACTGTTCTTCTGAGTTCTAGAAGACACCCTTGTAGATTTTGAGCTAATGCTAGTAACATACCCCATGCAAGAGTTTCCCATTCACATGTTCTTTTGATTGGCATATCCTTAAGTGCAGGTGCCTTGTCTTCTGACTTTTGCCACTTATCTGTCACAAGTTCAGCACCTCATGTATTAGTCATGGGATGGCGTACATTCATTTTGAATCCCACCGTGTGGGGGATGGTCCTAATATATAAGCCTCACTCTTTCCTCAGGTGATCACTAAAGGTATGCTCACAGTTTGCTTCATCCCTGGAAGCAATCCCTTGTGTTACTTGCCATAACTCAGTGGTGACATTTGGAGTAAAGGATGCTTTTGTTCATATCTTCTTATGAATACAGCAGTTTTGATATCTCAGGTAGAGTAGGATCCACCAGCTCTTCCCACTAGGTCTCATGATTCTGGCTTTTGACTTCAGATAGATGTTTGAAATCTAGCGGGACCCATCCATGCAGGTATAGGGTCTCACTCTCAAGTAATATGACTTAGTTCTCCCCAGCTTTTATGGTAAATACAGCTAACAAATATTATCCATCAACAAAGCAGTCCTCATGCATGGTGCCTTTTTCAAACTTGTCTCCAGTGGCGGCTACCCACTCTAGTCCTTATCCCTCTTAACCAAACTTAATATTTAGCAGCTAGCCCAGAACCATTGGTTAAAATTCATCACAGATTTATCTAGCTTCCAGTACCTAGAAACAATTGACTTTAGTGACTGACCAGGTAGCTTAATTCCTTAGTAAAAAGAAAAATCCATGGTATCCCTCAGAGTCTCAGAAAACATAGTATGCAACCTATACTGGGTCGAAAACAAACCAAGCAGAAACTTCACAGTGTGGTGGGTGTTAAGTTCACTCCTTGAAATATGTTATGCACCTAGTTCATTGATAAAATTTGAACTTTAAAATGCATACTATAAAATAATAAAATTGTAGGTAGTCCACAGATGAAAATGGAATATCCCTTTATTGAAACACACAAACAAGTGATCCTAGTTGAGTGTAATGAAAAGGATTATGCTTTTGCTTTTCATTACACTCAACTAGGATCGCTTGTTTGTGTGTTGTAATAAAAGATATTCCATTTTCATCAGTGGACTACCTACAATTTTATTATTTTGTAGTATCTATTTTAAAGTTAAGATTTTATCAGTGAACTAGGTGCATAACATACTTCAAGGAGTGAACTTCACACCCTCCACACCGCAAAGTTTCTGCTTTTTTTGGTTTAATTCCTAAGTAAAAGGCATTTATTACAAGCTTGTTCATACCCTTAGCAAATACATTAAAGTAAACTATCAGTAAATTAAATGAAACTAAACTTGAATTAGAATAAAAAGTGAACAACGATTGCAGATCTTTGTTATCCATTCAGAGTGTCTTGTGAGTCCTTGGAGCCAGTACACCTGTTGGTATTTCTTGTAGCAAGAACCAAATAAGTTTTCATATCCTATGTAAACCCACTTTTTTCCCTGTATTCTTCCCTGATTTCACTTAGTCAACTTTCCTCCAATCTCCATTCATTTGAATTAAACATGGTTCCCATCTTTTTCTCAGCTTTCTATTCTTCAGTATCTGTCTACTTAATTCCCTACTTTCTGTAATTTTCACTACATCCTCTGAGGGTGGCTATAATTTTCACCTTGTTATTACAACTTCTGTTTGCTGGTAACAGTATCACTGATATTAACGTAGCTAATGTATTTTTGGGGTTGTTATGCTCTATGAACCACATTAAAAATAAGGGTCTATATTATATCATCGAACGCTTAAAAAAGCGAACGCTGATTGATCGACCTAATTTAAGTGAAAGCTTACAATCTCAAACTGTCAGATCAGCGATTTTTTTTCCCAGGGAAAAAAATCGCTGATCCAAAACACATACACACAACACAAGCACACCAAACAAACAGAAATCCACACACATACACCTAAAATCTGATACCTAACCCTACACTAAACTATGCACACACCACTAACTCACCACTTACCTTAACCCAAACCCTAACCCTAAGGTCCGTCACTATCGCACATTCACCTCACCCGCTCCCTAACCCTAACTCACTTAAATCCGTCCTAACCCTCATGTCCACTCAATGGCACACACACCTAACCCGAGCCCTAACCCTAACTCACCTAAATCACCCTAACACTCACATCCACACAGTCGCACACTTACCTGAATCCGACCGGTAACTTTCCACCATAACACTGAAAATACCGAAGCAACAGAAACGGACAACCGAATTCTTTCCCTAGGAAAAAAAATCAAGTTTCTGCTGCTTCGATATTTTGCAGTTTTGCAAAAATAAGTTCGATCAACCAGCGTTCACTTTTTTAAGCATTCGAGGATATAATATAGACCCAAAAATAATAGGCCTTTTGTTAGGTTTATTTCTGTGCCAGCTGTACTCTGTAGGTCAGCTCTGAATGTGCTTTAGCGGTCACATCCCCAAAAATTATGTAGCCAGTCTCCTCCTCGCCAGTCCTGGCATCTCAGACAGTTATTACTTTGTGTGAGGTACATCTTCAATAACCTATTAGTTGTATAAAAATATTTGTGCAAACGTTGCCATTGAAAAATTCTAAACTTCCTTGACCACAAAGCTCAACCAGATAACAACCAGATTCTTTCCAATTTTTGCATGATAGATTAATTTCTGCTATCTCTTCACAGGCATTCCTGAGGTCAGTGTTTCTATACTCATCATCTGCCTGCAGAATTTTGTAAAGTTCACAGATTCGTGCACCCTCCCCCCCTCCCCAGGTTTCCTCTAATAACAAGCAAGATCTGCCTAAACAGATGAGGTGATTCATTTTCTTGATTTCCCTTACAACTTGTCCTCCCTACATCCTGAAGCAACTCCTCAAATTTAACTCTGCTAGCAATTCATAGTTACTTTTACATTCTTCCCATCCCTTTATTTTCCCATTTTGTAGTAACTGCTCCCCGTATTTCAGTTTTTGAGTCTGCCATCTCCATGCTTTTGTTTTAGATTGTATATCTTGTTTCTTTTTTCTTATTGGTAATAAAATCTGTCAGTCAATTATGGGTTTTTCTCCTTATCCAAGTTTTACCTGTCTCTTTCCTCAACTTCAGAAGCCTTGGGTATTTTATTTTTTTCGTCACTTTCCCAAAATGCTTCAGTTATTTCTTTTTTCTGCAGCCATTTTACCCTGTCCTTCCACATATCCTTCGACACTATCACATAATTCTCATCTTGACATGGTTCCAGTCAAAGCCAACAGGATGCTTCTGTGTATCTGTTTAGGTCAGGAGCTCCAAGACCACCCCTCTCTCCCCATTGCTATCTTTTTCCATGCAATTCTACTTGAGGAATCACATCAAAAGAAAGTTCTTTTTCAGTTTTTTATCTACCCTATGATCTTCCCTTCTAGTAGTGTGCAAAAAACCTGGCAATAATAGAGCATATGTGATGGAGGAAACTGAAGAAACCCAAATGTTGACTTTTTCCTAGGCTAAGTAAATACTGGCCCAAATGTAAACAGGACTTGTGCTGAGGTAAGTAAAACCTACCTAGGTGGGGGTTAACTATATATACCAACTCCAGGATCGCACTACAGTGGAGAAAAGTGCATGATGGGCAAGTGTTTACTTACGCCTCAGTTTCATGATTTATCTCGGGCTGTCGATCATGTGGATATCAGGATTTGAAAGTAGACCCACAGCAATACATGCCAGTGGAAAATCCATACTCACTGATCAAACTCAAGATTTAATTATTTAGACTTATTCAAGCTATTTTTTTATTTTTTGCATTTACTCCACCAGTGTGTGGGATGGATTCCTCAATTGTTTGTCCTAACCAGACAAGTATTTTATCTGAGGCACATGTAAGTTTTTAGCCAGTATTCTAACTCTCCCTGAACCAACTTTATTTATCATTACTGTTTTCATTTAAAGAATATGGCTTGATGTCAGCATGGGGCTTTGTGCAGACCTTTCCTGTTTCTTTAGCAGACACACTGCTAAGTAATAGCTCTCTCTCACTGTTATTTACTGCCTACCAATTACATTATCAGCAGCACAGCTGTTGTCTATGCACAAGCCTATCTCTGCTGGTGCTGATGAAGGATGGGGGACTCGTTCCCCCTTAGCTTTCTGTTTGTAGTATGATTACCCAGAAACCAGTATTTCCAAAGTTAATAAAACTATCAGTCCTCCCACCCCACATCTCTTCCTGATGACTTCTACCAGATTTAAGCCTTTCCTAGTAAGCTATAGCCTAAAGAGGCTTTACTCACACCCTTAGTCTGGCCTCAAGTAAGAATGACTGAATACTCTGACTATAGCAGTCAGACTGGGTTTCCACATACCCTGCTGTGGTTTTGACAACACTATTGCTACAGCTGGGGCAATAGGCTGAGGCATGTGTATACACAGGATAGCCAGACTGAGGCTAACTTCTATTAAAGAGGACATTAGGCAGTTCATCCTGGATGCCCCTTTCAAGGTGAAGTTATTCCTGGCCAGTCTTCTTAACTCGTTACATCCGAATGACGCCTCCAGGTGCATCTGCAGTTAACTCCTACTAATGCCTCTAGACGTCAAAAATTGCTTGTTCATATTTGCATCAATAATCCCAAAACCATACTGTGTGCACAGGTTTTAAAACATTTAATCTTAAAACTTACACAATAGCAAACTCAACTGCATTAATATTTGACCTGTCTAATGCAGGTAAATAGATATTAACTGTTGTTTTTATTATATTAAATTATATAGATATAATTTTCACATTTTTCTAAATATTTCAATAACCAAGTAACACAGACAGAATGCCTTAGCCTCAAATGAAAGCTCCCAGCTAGACGAGTAAAATGTTGACAGTATGTGTGTAACTTGAGTGGTTGCAGAGATACTGCAAGTCGTTTGCAAAGTATTACAAATGTAATAGTCACTGTGTTTACTTTGACTTAACATTTGGTTTAAGACCTAGAACCTAAAGAATACTACCACTATAAAAATAGTTTGTGCTGAAGAGTTTGCCATTTATACTTATTTCATAATCGATATGGTTCCGGAAATATGAACATTTGTTTGAAATGTGAGGACATAATTTGATTCTGTCAAAAGGTTTGGGCTCTGCTCATTGGACGTTACAGTGCAAACTTCCTGAGCCACATTGGAGTGAATGAGTTAACAGAGAGTGGATGACCTCTTGAAGAAGAAACAGATACTTTTTTTCTCAGTGAAAAACTGGTTGGACATAAAACTTTGGAGGGGAAGCTGCTAATATGGTTTGACAAGTAGTCTGTAATCTGATTCCTAAAAAAGCAAGGAACAATTGGTTGCAAACACTGCTCAGAAAGACAATGAATGTCTGGCACTGGGCCATAGACAGACCCATTTACCTTTTTTTCTCCAAGGTCTTGCTGAACCCAAGAAGAGGCAGCCTTTTTAATCTGATGAATGCACTCAAGAGTTAGACATCTGTGTCTTCTCCAACAACAGACAAGCTACCTAAGAGGATGACTCCGCTAGCTCTGTAGTCACAGTCCTTACTACATGCAGGGCTGTCCATGAGTGGCATTCTACTGAGTTTATCTCAGCTTAGCATGGCATTGCTGAGGCTCAGTGAATTTTACCTACGGTCATATATATATATATAGACTCTTCTTAGAGCTCTTCTTCCATCAGAAAGCAGTCGCTCTCAGCAGAAGTGTTAGTACAGGCTATAAAGAGTGACTTACCTTTAAAATGAAGCCAACAATTCTGTTCCCATGTCTTTCTTGTTCTGAAGGGAACAGAAGGCATCTGTTTTATCCCAGACCTTGATGACTTCAGTAAACTTCTTTGGTATGTCAGGTTATGTATAATGACTGTTGTATGAGTCATGCTTATACTACTGCAGGGCATCTGTATGGTACCTTTGGCCATGTTGAATGTCTTCTTAAACCTCATTGTTTGGGATATGCACAGGAGATTCAATTTGCTTTAAGTGAGAACCACATTTAGTACAAAGTACAACCATTTAAACCATTTGCCAAGATGTTTAAAATGGTGGCTGAAGCCTGCAGGAGAAAGACCTCAGTGACACTCCCACTTGGATTTATTAGCTCCAGATGGCGTTACGGAGGAGCTCCCGTGTGGTGTCCTGAGAGTGAATTCCATGGCTGCAGTTGCTGAGGATGACCTTTGTTGTTGTCTTTCGGCTTTTCCCAGTTAGGGGTCGCCACAGCAGAACTCCGGTCCGCTAATGATTGGCAGTAGATTTTCACGAACACCGAGGTACCAGCTTGACGTTCAACCTTCAACAAAGGCACACCCATTTACGCATGTCTTTTGAACGCCCACCCAACCGCGAGGAAGACATGCAGACTCCACACAAAAGGCACTTCCTGTGCTCCAGCCGGGAATCGCATGGGAGAACCTCTTGCTGTGAGGCAACAATGCTACCGCTGCACCACCGCTTGTAATAGACCTAAAAAAATGGATGTTTCGAGCTTTTATATTGTGTGGAAGAAAACCGCTATATATGAAATGAGACATCTAACCTCTTTCTGCTTTTTTAGTAAGTAGCATGAGAAGTGCAGAATCTGCTGTTCCCGGTGAGCAGTGTTAACTTATGATAAGCAGTGACCTTCTGGAGAAGGTAGGCATAGCATTCTTGCTGGCAGAGTTCTGTCTGCAAGTGTTGTAATTTGTTTTTTAACTACTGAGCTGATTTAGGCTAGTTTCCTACATGTAGAGGTAGAGACATTGCACTAAATTTCTGTGATAACATTGTGCTATATTAAAGAAATGTGTACAAATGACTAATGCAGCAGGAAATGTTATAACTTCTGCCACAGGCAATAGTCACTGGTTGACAGTTGTGCCCGATCCAGCTGTTGAAAGCTACTACGCAGCTGAATATATATATTTTTTTAATTTGTAGAGCCCCACAACTGATGCATTTGCTGATGTGTGCTGTAAGTAGTACTTGAAAAAGTGCTTTGTGTGCAAAGCTGCTGCAGCTCATTTAAGATGTTTTTTTTTAGTTCAGGTTAATTTTTTCATAAATGCTTTGATGCTTTACCTGTAACAGCCATAAACTGGGAGTCATCCCATCTCAGGGGGATTGCATTCCATGTACAGATCTGGACAGTGTCTAGTAAAATTCATGCTTGCCCTTGGAGGGGTCTGGGAAGTCATCATATTGGCAGCCTAGGTGAGGTTGCACATTAGAGTACAGCCTGAACCTTTGAGTGCCTTTTAGCTTGATGGTCACCTCAGTCTTCAAAGTGTTCTTTGCTCACCTAAAAGTGCAGGTGTTGCAGTGGACTATGAAGTGTTAGTGGCTGCATATTGACATCACACCCATAGATTTTTCCAGTATCAGACTTCTATTTTCATACAAGGAGTGGTGGACAGTCCTCACCAACCTTCATGTAGATCTTTCATGCATGCATTTGAACTAGTAATTGATGCAGCTGATGGATACTTCAGTGGTGGGCAGTAGCACTCAATCCAGCTCCTTTCTGGTCAAGGGAAATATTTTTATTGGGAAAGGGGCTTTGTATCAACCATTTGGAGCTGCTCTTGGACCTACAAATCTTGCAGGGGCAACTGCCACCTCAGCCTGTACTACATTTGATAGCTAATCTGTTCTCTGCGTTCTAAATAAGTCACTTCCCTTTTTAGAGAGATGATACATATCTAGCAGATGGCCATAGGCAGAAACAGAAGTATCACTCTGTCAGCCAGTCATGTATCAGGTGAACTGAATGCACTGTCAGTGTGCCTCTCCTTTATACGTGTAGAGCTGCATTTTCAGGAGCCTTTTGTAGTTCAGATGTTTCCAGCGTGGGACCCTCTGAAGAATGCTTTATTCTCCAACTAAGAGAATAAATTGTATATTTTCCAACTAAGAGAATAATGCTCTTTCTTTTTCTGCTTGGTGTAGCAGTGCAAGGGTATGTTCTCTGTTGCCATGTTCTACATCCAGTGTAAAGGGAGATTTCTGTATGCCTTCCTGCCATTTCCTCTGATTCTGCACTAATCACAAAATTTAAGTGGGAAAAAAGACCAGAGCTAGTTCCTGTCATCCCTTAGCGGACAGTAAGTTTGTGATTTCAAAAGAAAAAAGAATGGTATGATTTTAGTCTGTCATGCCCCTATTAGGAAAGTCATGATTTTAGCCTCATGATTGAGAGACTAAGTAGTTCTGCTTCAGGGCCTGGCTTTTGAAGTGCACTCTCTGATCCTGCAAACACATTTGACTAGGTATCAGAATTAGTAAAAGCTACCAGAAAGACTTCTGATCAGCACATATATTTTGCCAAGTAGAAACAATCCCCCAGTTAGGTAGCAGTATCCATTAATGACCATTCAATGAAGTTTCAGGTGATACTGACCTATCTAAAGCACCTGTATCATCAAGTCCCTTTCCAAGTGGATTAGCACCTACATTGTCCATTAAACATGTCACTATCCAATAACTTGGGTGTTTCCAGTCCTTGATTCAGAAATGTTTCCGTTACAGATTTCTGTCCCACAGCTATTTGGTCATCTGTTTTTCCTGGTGTATCAGTATTGCACAACTAGAAATTTCCATTCATCCCATTTATAGACAGACTGAGAGGGGGGTGTCCCTGATGCTAGATAAAATAGATACATTTTTACTGTGCATTTGATCTGTAAATTGACACTTTTGCTATGCTCCAATGTGGCTAGCCAGCTTCTTCATCTCAGGTGCTGTTCAGTAGCTTTTTGTGTGAGACTGGTAAATATTTGTATATTAGTTGTTAACAATGAATGTGTCAAATCTTCATAGTTGTTTTCTTGACTTGCAGTTATGTTCAGTCAATGGTTTGGGACACATTGGTAGGCTCTGGACCACTAATGTCGCATGTGACATCATGGTGTTCACCGTCATAGGGCATTTACTGTATGCCCCGAAGTGTGGTAACTTTTTTCAGAAAAATACTAAACTGAAATGGAAAAGACAGCAAGGAGAGTCTCCAGTGTTCCACTAGCAGATTCATTCTTATCTGATCTGTAAAGCACTCCTTTGTTGATGGATCAACATTTGGAGTCATCCTTTTACCATTCAGAATTCTGCATTATTTTCTCATAAGCTGTTACTGTTGGGGGGGTACACTCATCTAGTGCTGGTACATGCCATGATGAATTGTGGTGATTGCATGAATATGTCCAGCACCTGAGCTCACCAGTTCTTGCCCATTTCAGGTCTCCATACCACTGCAAGTCTGAGGACTCAGCTTTTCCTTGAAAATGCAAAGAATTAACTCCTGCAAGTCAGTAAAAAGTTCCATACTTACTTCCTAGAAGCAAATCTTGTACATTTTTGTATGGCTTTCAGATTACCAGCCAAGACCCACAGTAGAATTGACTGTTTGTAACATAATGTAAATGAGGCACTGATATGAGGTCCAGGAGTTCACACCAGCATTCCACTGATAGCAGAAGAGGAAACTTCTGACCTTACAAGCTACCCAGAAGATGGCAGTGGTTGAATGTTCTTTATATAGGGCTAAGTGGAGGCTCCTACATGTACCACAGGTTTCATCAAGAGTACTATAGCAAGGACTGAGACCAGAAGTTAGGTTGCTACCTATACCTTGTGTAATAGGTATGTCTGTTTCTAAAATGGTTCCCTGATTTCATCAGGTACTGAGCTCACACTGAATTTGTGAGTGTTTGGGTCGGGCTTGCACATGTATTTCAGTTTTGGTGGATGATACAGGGTTTCAAAAAGGTATCCTCATCTCCCACCCTGGTGGGGTCATGCTGGTGTAAGGAGCCACCCTTTTCTTGGTCAGTTGACTGGAACATGCTGCTAACTGGCTTGATCTGAAAAAGCAATACCTTGCATCCCATAGCCATGTATCATGAAATTCAAGACTGAGAACAACATTCCCAAAGTCCCCCTCCAAGTCCAGAAGGCTCTAGTGACCCAAGCTGAGGATTATTTGATGGATCTTTTCCACATTCTAGATTGACATTCCTTGCATTTTGCTCTTATGGGCATCATTTCCAGCACAAGGCGCTTCTGCTTGGGTTTTGTAGCATCCACGTTGTTTACCAAGTTGTTAGTAGTTGATCTCTTAGAAGAGAAGGATCACCGTGTATTCCCTTACCTGAATAACTGGCTATTTCTGATCTCATTAAGGGTCTTTATGGTAGTCCTTCTAGTTTGAGTTCACCCATGGCTGTAATCTCTCTTGGTGGGTGGAAACTGGGAGATGTCCTCTCTGAGCCTATCTCAGATGATTACCTTTATAGGAGCATTACCTGAAACTTGCCAGTGGTGGTCATTCTTGTCTGCTGAGAGGGCCAAGTAAGTCTTGAATTTTGTAGCCTGAATGAGGATTCTTTACAGGGTCTGAGTACTTATTCTACTGTGCTTGATAGCTGCCATATTCTCCTTGGTTCCCTCGGCATACCTGTGAATATGGCCATTGCACATTAATATGAGATGTCCGTATTTGCAGTGCTACCACAAGCTTATGGATCTGGTAATGGTATCATACCCATGACACTGAACTCTGATGTGGTGGACATTTACCACCATCTTCCAGGTGGGCCAAACTTTCTACATCTGAACAAGTTCCAGGTCTTTTTGGTACATCTATGGTGGAGTGTAGAGCTCATAATGGCTATATCATGGTTCAGGGGATGTATTCCCCCCAGAAATGAGATCTCCACTTCATCCATCTAGAGTTACAGGCAGCCCTCTATGCTCTTAAGAGCCTTGGATGAGAAGCTGCATCTAGAACCCTGCCTTATTTGGTCAGACAGCCTATCCACTGTGTGATATCTAAACAAACAACAGGCAAACTGTTATACTCCCTGTGCATAGAGGTATTGGAAGTATGTTAGTAGGCCATAGACAGGCATTGCTATATCAGCAGGTCACACTTCAGGCAAAATGAACATGTTCTGCTGGAGGACTGTTGAGCCACTCCTCCTACCCCCCTTGGAATTGCCAGCTCGGGAGCCATCTCCAGAATTTTCTGTGAGACTGTTAGCAAAGCAACAAGCAGTGTCTGAGAAGAAAGCACCAGACTGTGACTTATGAAAATGATTGATCTATAAAAAAAAGTCCCACAATTCCAAAAAAGAACCCCCCCCCCCCTTCACTCTTCTCAGGTTCCGAGGAAAATAAGAAGTATCTGTCTTATTTTGAACACAGTGGAGATCTTTTGGCTTGGACGTGGATTCTTAGATGGGAACACTTTACTATCTAATTCTCTTTTAAAAGATATTTCATTTGGAGACATCTTGAACTTGATCAAGGACCATTTATGTAGATTACCTAACTGTATTCCTCTCCAGAGAAGATGTGCAAAGCTTCCAGATCCAAAACAATTTACCATTCATACAAGTACTCCTTCTTTGACAAATGTGCCTGTAGAAATGGCTCTAGAGCCATATGCTTAGCTTTATCTGCAAAAAGGCCCTGTAGTTTCAGTAGAGCTTGAAAGCAGTGTGGGTTCTTATGCAAAAATCAAGTGGCTATCAAGTGACATACCCTACTAGCAGTGATCTCTGTACCCCTGAAATCCTCAATAATAATTTCAGCTCTGACACATTTTTAAACAATAAAGAAAGAATGACTACCCAAGTTTAATAATAGGGCTTATGCTTTTGCTACATTCAGCATTATGATACTGTTCAGTACAAGACATGCATGGCTGAGGACTCAGCTTTTCCTTGAGGATGTGAAGAATCAGCTCCTGGCGGTCTTGCTCTGTCTGTGATTCAAATGCAGTGAGGCCCTGAATATGCCTCCTTTATTCAGGCAGTATTGGTTTGAGTTTATTGGCCTCTAAATGGCAAAGTGGCAATGGCAGCTAACATAAACATGTATGGTTTTTATTCTAGCACTTCACTAGGTTTGCAAAGCTAAAAGCAGTGAATTTATCCACTAAGAGTGGGAGGTAAAATGTTATGGACACCCTGCAACTTAGGAGAACGTTGTTTTTGTGTGAGCATTAGGCAAATTTTCTTTGGCTAGTTAGAAACCCCCTACTAGGATTATAGCCTTATCACAGTGAAGAGGTTTGTGTGCCCTTATGGTTCTTAGAGCTTGTTGCCTATTGTCTGTATCTTATGTTCTTAATAGGAACACTCTTCACATGTTTGTCTGTGAGGAGTGGCCAGACTAACAGAGATCCAGAATGACCTCATGAGGATTTGTTTTAACAATCTGACAAATTTAGTTTAAACAAGGATATTGAAACCCACTCCTACAGCCAAGCCTGGGTGTGATGTTTGCCTGTGAGCAACTGGGGGCCAGGTAGCCCATGCAGCCTAGCTTGGCTCAGTCAGAAAAAGTTCCATAGACAACTCTGCTGACATAGCTGGATAAACCCCTCACTACGAGCCAGGCTAACTGAGTTCAAGTAGTAATTTGGTTGCCTGTTGAAGCTGCGGCAGGGGAGGAGAGGAGTGACTTGGCTTTGCCAGCTTGCCTCTCCTTAGCTAGAATGTGTGGAAGAACATGCCTAAGCTGCATTATCCCATGACTCAATACCTGGTGGAGACTGGACACATCATGGAAGCACTGGCTTCAAGGGAGAAGAGCTGTCCTGAGAGGTTATTTACTTGTGGATGTGGATGAAATGCCCAGCTTATACTTTGCACATGTTACCAGGCATTTGCAGTGCTGTTTAGGCTGTAAAATGGTGATAATGATCATAATAATAATTATAATAATTACAAAAACATTCTTGATGACTACCTCAGTGATGGCTTCTGTTGATTGGCTCTCACCCTGATGCATTGGACATGAATATGCCAGTAGACCAAGAAAGGATCTGATAGCAGATCAAACAAATCACAAAAGAAAGAAAGAAGAAAGAAACAGGTCCACAGAGCCCCATGTGGGCTCATTAGCTGCAGACCGACAGGTTGCATTCAGATATGATGCCACTCAAGTGGCAAACAGGATTGGGATACGTTAAAATGTCTTAACTGTACAGGCAACATTGATTCTGGAATCAGATGTTTGAGTGGAGGTGAATTATTTTCTTCTTTTCTGGAGCTGATTGTCAGAAAAGGTCTTGGGCAGGATTGAAGATCCTGACAAAGTCTGAATACCTTTCTGTTAGTTTTTGTCATCAAACAAGGTGATCACCTCAGTGCAACTGAACTGTGATTTGCAGAAAATAAAAATGTTGTTTGTGCATGTGAATCTAGCCGTTGTCTAAAGTTTTCAGCCTTCTGAGAGGTAACAAGTGTGCTTAAAATGGTACTGCCTATAGCTTCTGTAGTTCTGAGAAGAGACTTCAACACTTACTTGAGGAATAATGGAGATACCTGGAAGGAACAGCTTGCCTAATCTGAACCCAAACGGTGAATTGTTTTGTGACTTTTATGATAGTCATGGATTGTCCATAGCAAGCTCAATGTTTAAACACAAAGATGTTCTAAGTGCACTTTTTACCAAACCACTTTATTCAAAAAGCTAGTGATTGACTTTGTAGTTCTGTCTTCAGACCTAAGGATGCATATTGTGGACATTCAGGTCCAGAGAGGTCCTGAGCTGTCAAACAATCAGCATTTGGTGCTGAGTTCAGTCAGATGGTTGGGCAGTGACTGGACAAATCAAGGAGACCCTGATATTTATTAGGGGTACAAAACTCCAGCCTCTAGAAGACTTCCTGTATACCATTGCAAGTCTGGGGTGTGTACTGTGGATGCACCCTCTTCAAAGCCTCAGTTAATGAGACAGTGACAAGGCACTGGATACCACACCAAAATATTCTACTGCTGACCAAGTTTTTTTTTTTTTAAACAAGAAACTTCTTCATTAAATTATCACTTAAGACAAAAGCAATCATACATTTATATAAGTGAAAACAAACCATGCTGACATAATTTTAGTTGTAAACTTAATACATCACTTATAATCTATCCAGTCACTGTCAGTCAAACATTTCATAGCTCATTCATATCCTGCCCGTTGTTTAAACCCTATTCTTCCTCTGCATGTATTGTTCCCACAGTTCCCATTTTTTCTATGTAATTTCCGTCTATCCTTCTGACCAAGTCTTTCTCTTGATAATATCCTTTTATGATGAATATTTCACCCATCTGCATTGAATTAATTTACCTGCACTCTGCAAGAATGTGTAGTACAACTTGAAATACAGTATGAAAGAGCAGAGGCCAATGACTTAATATAAATAAAACATATATGTTGTTTTTTTTAGTATCCATTTTCAGGTGGTTCACATGCAGGTGGAGTAGTAAAAAAAATGAAATTATTATTTTGATGAAGATGAATGTGGGAAACATTCTTGAAAATTTTAGCTTTAATGTACATGAATTCATGTTTAAAAAAGTATGATGAGTAAATAAACTTGTTAAAAAACTTAGTGTTTTTTTTTGTAATTATAGGTTAAAGATTTAGTGAGAAAGCCTCTAGAAAATTGCTACAGTAACCTTTTGCTCAACAGCTGTAAAGGAATTCAGAGCCTTCTTCTTTCTTTGATTGGACTAAAGGTACAGTACATATTGTAATGTCTTTGGTAGTGTTATTTTCAGATCTTTTGATTTAAGATATGCAGGCTGCATAACATACCATTTAGAAAACTGACATTTTGGAAGTATTTTTGTAAGCAACACATTTTATTACTATTTTTCAAAAACAAGATTAGCAAATTTTGTCCTAAAAAGAAGACTGCAGTTGCAAACATGCATTCATATAACGGTATAATAAATAAAGTAATAGTAAGGATTTAGCAAGGCTGTGACTTTGGAGAATGCTTACAAATGAGAACATTACATCATAGTTTGACTTCCTTATATTAGAAACTCTTTTGACATATTTCATAAAATTAACAGGCAGTCTGAATGGTTTAAACATAGCAATGGGTTCCTCCAGTCATTAAACTGCACTTTTTTTCTGTTGTAAGTTTGCAACTGAAGACTTGTAATGAAATTAGGTTCAGGAACAAAATTTAGTTTAATATTTTTGATACACTTAACCTAAGAAAATTTTGAGTTTGTGGTTTACAGGAATGTCAAATGCCTTATTCAAGATCTTTTTAACTTTCCTGCAGTTCTAAATATTTGTTTAACATCAGCTAATCTTACAAGACGATCAGAATGGGAGCATAGGGATACTGTATGAAACTGTTTTAGCAAGGGTATTGTAAGAGTTAGGATTAATCATAAATTGAAGAATTAGGATTAAACTAAAATTGAAAGTAATGTAATTCAGAAAAATGCATTTGTAATGTATCCCAGTAGTGGACCAAATAAAAAATTACATTCCCAGCCTTTAACATGGCTCCATTTTTTTTTATTACTGATTGGGAGGTTTGAGTGATATATTGGTTTGTTAAATCCTGATAATTGCGGATCAAGATTCTTCTGTCAGGGGATTGAAGGAAACATTTATAGCAAATTAGGGATTATGACCTTCCAGTCATGATCTCTTTGGTTCATCAAAGGGATCAGATAAGAAAATATTTTGAAAACTTTATAGCAAGAATTTACTGTAATGCTCTGGGCAGTTTTATCAAAATAGTATTTTCCTCTGTCACTTTGGAGATTAGAGCCCTCAGCTGCTCATCTCTGCATGTCCAAATTCTTGTTCTACCTATAGGTTAGGCACAAAGGAAGCTCTCGTCTCTACATGAGTGTATACTCACCGTGAAAGTGGTCAAATCCCTGTCTACAACTACAAGAATCAGCTTTTATGTATGCTGTTGCAATTTTATCTCTGCTGACATTGCTGTAAGACTTGGAAGCTTATTCCTGTGCCTGCATGGGATGGATTTGCTGAAACTGTTTGTTCTAAATAAAGAGCCGAGGAAGTCCATTCTGGATGCATCTTTCAGGAAGGGTTTCTTTTAATTCAGCTTTCTCAAGACTTGATGCATGGCCTCTGAAAGAGGAAGCAGGCCTTCATTACTGTGGAGGACTTTTGTAATCCCTTTCTCCCTCCCTAGACCCACACAGCCCCCAAATAGGAGGCAAGTCCCCACATGCTGAGGAAGGCTCCAACATGTCCCACAATCTTGTTCTCTTCTTTAACAGCCAGGTCATCTAGTAAGAAGATTTTTCAACCCAGGCAGTAATTTGAGTTGATTTTTGTGTTGGTTGGGAGAAGCAATTTTTTAGTTAACCCAAGCTTAGAGAACTGTCACAAAGTTATGGATATCGGTTACCTTTGGCTATGACCTAAGATGCTTAGATTCTCCCCTAGAAAGTGCTTTGATAATGGACCGAACCACTTGAAGAGTTTTTCAAATGGGCGCAGTCTCTTTACTCTTGAGAGGGGCTGTATTGGCTGTCCTGACTTGAACCATTGATGGGACTTCTTCCATGTTTTTCTGGTTTCAACAGGAATAGTTGGTGTCCTTCCTGTACTGAACCTGAATTATGTCATTTACCAGGTTGCTGTCTGTGTTGGGCAATGCCTTGCAAAAGAAGCATCTCTTTACATTTCCATACATGAATAAGTGAGTGTTCATATCTTCATTGAGAGGCTTCCCATTAGTGTACCTACCATGGCAGCTTCTGTGGTTGATGAAAAACCGGGAGACCCATCTCAGAGAGCTGCCTTTATAAGAACAGAGTTACATCATTTCCAGAACTAGTTTATATAGTCATAGCTATTCCAAGGCTATTATGTCTTAAGTGCCATTTATGCCTTGAAGAAGAAGGTTTCCAGGATGGCTTTACACCAATCAGCAGCTTAATTTCAGCTCTTCCAACATGAAAAAAGAAATTGAGAGATAAGAGCTATTAATTCTACTAGTTTCAGTAAAATTCAGTTATTGGCTAGTAAGTACACTACCTGATGCCAACAAAGAAGAAATGTAGAGAGTCTGAAAGAAAATCACCTAGAAATGGTGAAGAGAAAACACTGACTTTGAATAATCCTGCAGCTAATCAACAAAAAGCAGATCAAGCTCTAGCTTTGTTCCAAGAGATGGCTTAGAGGAAAAAAAAAACAAATCAAATGTGCTCATAGCTAATTAAAATAAATAAAACATTGAAATTGTATATCAACTCAAATAACAAATGGAAGAATCTCTAAACAGCTATCCAGATGAACTGATAAAACTGAAAATAACCAGAGAACGAAATGAAGAAAAGGCTGGCTGAGTATGAGACTGCTCAAGAAGAGCCATTTCAAAAAACGGTAGAGTTAGAGGACAGAGCATGCAGAGAGAACCTGTGATTTTCTGCTGTACCTGAGAAACAGGAAGGAACAGACTGTATTAGTTTTATGAAAGCACAAATAAGCAGCTGGACTGGCATTCCACAGCAGGATTTATTCATTCAAAAGGCACATCATGTGTATGCTCCAAACCTAGCCATGATAAAGCAGTCAAGAACTGTATTAGTAAAGATGGAATCATACCAGCAGAAAGAGTTGATCCTGACTAAACTGTGGCAGAAGCGCAAAGTACTGAAGATGGGAGACAGTAGATTGTTTGTGGGAATGATTATTCACTGTGCCCCAGGCAGAAGATAAGCAAATTTATCCCAGCATTCAGGGAATGTTGAGAGGCAATTGTCAGATTCAAGCTGCTGTATCCAGCTGTCTTCAGAATCATTTTCCTGCAGGATCAAAGTCATTTTTGATACAGAAGAGACTAAGGAGGAAATTCAAAAGTTTACCCAAGAAAAAGTGAGCCATCAAACAGAAGGGCATTCTGCTTCATATTCTGTTGATAATAAAGCTCATAGAGAGACTTGAATGTTTCAAGGGAAAATGCTTTAGAGACAGAAAAAATCATAGTGAGAAAAATATCAGTGTCACCACCACGGACCAACGTAAAATAAAGACTTCTTTAATATCCAATAAAACAATAAAAACAACAAAAAGTCCCCTTTTTCAAACTATAAGCGCTTTTGGATTTTTTCCTTCTTCAGATCGTATAGTGACAAAGGGGAAGCTCTTACTTTAAAAACATGTAAACACCAATCGAATAGTATTTCCAAGGCCAACACCCTTGTCAATGTCCAATGAGTAATTAACCAATAGAAAACATACAAAGGGAACATTCCTTCTTTTCAGCCAACTACTGTCCTCCTGCTCTTTAGCATAGGTCTTAGTGGTACTATGGCATTTAGTCCTGGTGGTCTGTCCACCCTTAGATTAATGATACATTTAAATTTGCTTCTGTCAGTGTTATTCATAATGCCCCCTTGTCTCATGCTTTGATATGTGTTTTCAGTGGCTTGGAATTTGAAAAAAATGTGTTGGGGACTGTAGAACATGACATGCTAATGCATTCTTATTGTCTTTATTCCGAATATCACGGAGATGTCTTAGGATTCTGTTTTTAAATACTTGGTTTGTTTTTCCCACATAGTAAGCTGAGCAGACCTGACATACTGCAAGACAGACCAAATGCTGTGTGCGGCAGTCAGCATGGCAAGAGAACAAATACTCTTTCCCATTGGTAGAATGCTTGAAAAAGTTAGTTGTGTCTTTACTGCTACATGCAGAACACCTTCCACAGTGGAGTGTGCCTTTATTTTTTCTAACAGTTCTACTGGAAAAACATCTTTAGTGCAGTTTAGAGTACCTTGGACTTGAACCAGAGTCTGGTGTTGGAAGGGGGAGATGAACAGGAAGAAGAACAGCAGCACTGAAATTAGTGAATAGTGTGAGGCTGTAGAGCATCAGTCACATTTGTGAAGTATAACTATAAGAACAAGTGGCTGAGAAAGATTGGAGTTTTGTTCACTTTGTTAAACTTGAGGGGAGACTGAAAGGCATATAACTCACTTCATGTTATTAGTGTTTGAAAGAACAGTAAAAGGGGAAAAAGAAACTGTACATAAAACGTTTTTTCTTAACTATAGTTCTATAAAACATTTCATAATATAAAGTGCATGTTATATAGTAAAATGTTTTTAATATTTGCTGTATGTCATAGATACTAAAGTAAACAACTACGTTTTTCATTTTTTTTAAGAAATGTAGGCATTGTAATGTAAAAAGAAAAAAGGCTTGATAAAAGCATGTTTAATTTAATATGCTGTAATTTTGAGCTGTTGGGGAGGGCGTGGGGTGTAAAAGTGCACTGATTATAATATATGTAGAGTTGAGATATCTTCGGTTACTATTTGCATACTTTTATTTTTTTATTTGCATAGGTGAATGTCTGAATTAATGCCCTTGATTTAACCTAATAATTTATTTTGTGTGTGTAAGTGTGTGGGCTTTAAAATAAGAGAACACTGAATGTAATGAAATGTTTTCCTTTAGTAAGTGTAAATGCTCATTATGAGCTGAGAAGTCTGCAGCTGAAGGCAGCTGTACCTTCTGTGATTATATTTTCATGGAGATAAGCTGATTACAGGTGCAAGAAATAAAATTTAAGAATTCTGGAAATTGTTTGCCGAAAGAATCATTAAATTAAAAGGTATAAGGGCAAGTAGCTTAGTAAAAAATAAAGTCTGAATTTATTCAAAGGGAATAAGAAATAGCAGTGAATTTACTGTAACATTATATAATTTAGTTATAGTTTTCTTAAGGATAAAAGTTAATTTTTTTGAAAGCATGCAAGCTGTTTTTCACATCTTTGAGAGAATAAGACACAGACATCGATTAGTGTAAGTAGGATTACAGGTTGTAACATGCACCTTATTCATGGATAACCTTAATTTTAGATCAAGTAATGCCTGTGGGTGCAGCTGTCAGTTTGGGAAATTGTTCCTGTCAGAAGGGCTGAATTTCATTATTTGAAGATGTACATAGTTTTCTGTGTTTGTTTTAAATTAGTAGGTTATGTTTTTTTTGGGGTGGGGTATATTTGTTTTTCTTTTGTTTGAGGGTTTTCAATAAAATAAAAATCTTGTAAAATGTGACATACATTCAAATAGAGATGGTAAGAAGCAACTGTATAAAAGCTCAGCTTGTCAAACATTAGTGGGTGCATGTAACACAAAAGCTGGAAATACACATTTAAAAAACTGTCATGTATAATAGGCGGGAATAATAACTTATTATAATAATGGCTACACTACACTTATTTGGAATGTGAATGGCCTCACAGGTATTGACAAAAAGGTAAGAGCATTGAATTATATTAAGAAATGCAAAGTGCAAATAGCAATGCTACAGGAAACACAAAAAGAAAGAAATGAGCATGTGAATTTGATAAAGAAAGGATTTCAGGATGGATATTCTGCAGAATATCAGGGACAAAACAAACAAGGGGTATTTTAATTCCTGGAGAAACTCCAATAGTGATAGAAAAGGGAAAAAAAGATAATAATGGTGTATTTGTGGTAGTAAGGGGCTACTGGCAAGGGAGGAGTATTATGTTGGCATGTACCTAAAAATGCTATTATGGAGATTAAGAAAATTTTGGGAGGAAATAATCATCTTTTGTCAGGGAATATTATTTATACATGAGGACTGGAGCTTGTTTCGCAACACCGAGGATGCATCTGGAGGATCTAGAAGGAAAATATAACAAAAGAAAAATAGACTTCTGAAGAAATTTATGAAAACATTTTATATGGAAGATATGAATTCAGTAGTAAGAACTCTTGAGAGATTTTGCAAATTATTCCTCACCGTACAGTAACTAACTTAGTCTAGACAGAAATTGTAGTTTACAGGAACATGGGAATTTAATTGAGAACTTTGACACACATTATATGGGAAAGGAAGAGGGTAAGCGTCAAGTGGGATAAGCTGATCCTTCTAATAACACAAGATGGTTTTGGGTTACCTGATTTGAAGGGGTATTAAAGTTAAGGCTCCTGTACATTGCTCAAGCAGAAACCTATAATTCAAAGTGAAAAGGGGTGATGATGAAGCAGGGGTGAAGCTCAAGAAACAAGGAGAGACTGTGATTTTGGATGCATATCCTTAAGGAGAATAACAATAACCATACAAAATATTGTAGTCATAAAGTCACAAAAAGTATTTTAAGAGTTAAACCAACATGGGAATAAAGAAAGGGATGACTGCAATTAGGTTTACAGAGAATAGGCAAGAGGGGCTGGAATGTACAGATGGAAATTAGGAAAGGAACCAAGATATTGGGAACAAATAACTAGAGAGGGATAGGTAATAGAATGGGAAGAGGTGAATAATAAATTTTGGACTGCAGGCTAGTGATTGCCTTCCCTATCAAGGATTGATATCAAGAGTATAGGCAAAGAGAAAGTAATAGGGGGGTCTTAAGTGAAAGGCCAGCACTGGTAGAGTTTTTAGTAGAATCTAGAACAGAAGCTGCTATTAAACAGTGGATTATTAGTAGGGCATATAATATATTGCATGATAACTATAGGAATCAGTCAGAGGAGGTTAGAAAGGATTGGGAAGAGCTATTGGATAAGCAATTCACAAAGAAACAATAGGAGGATATACTTATTTTGGGCTGTGATACAGAATCAGAATCACCTAGATATAGTAAGGCCTTGTTGAGCTTAATTATTGTGGCTGCCAAAAACTAGAAAATGGAAATCGAAGTCTAAACTAACTGAACCAGAAGCAGTGACTACAGGAACAGAGATAAAACAACCGGAAACGGGATCTCTAGAAAAGGGTAGGAGCAAATTAAATAGAAAAAAAAGGGAATTATGGGAACATGCAGAATCATGTTTTCAAGGAGAAATGATGTTTAAGGGAAGGCAGGAATTGAATGAGCTATGTAATGTTTGACTGACAATGACTGGCTAGATTATAAGTGATGTATAATGTCTGCATCTGAAAATATGTCAATATGGTTTGTTTTCATTTATATAAATGTATAATTGCCTGTAGCATAAGTGATAGTTTAATAAAGATGTCTCTTGTTTAAAAAAAGGTAAGTTAGGAAGATGTATGAAGGATTTGAGGAAAAATTAAAGTGGGAGAGGTTCCTTTCTGTCAGGTTGTCGCCTAACGAAGGAACCAGGCAGGGGTGTCCTCCTTTCCTTTTGTTATTTGTTTTATACTTAGAGCCACTGGCAATGAAAATAAGGGACTCAGAAATTCAGGGATATAACTGGCATGATAATCAAGAAAATGTGGTTTTGTTTTGCAGGTGATCTTATTTTGTACCTGATAAAACCAGAAAAGGACATCTCAAAGTTGTGGAACATTTTGAGATAGTTTCAAGTCTTTTTGGAATATAAAATTAATGAAGATAAAACAAAGTCTGTAGCTGTAAGCTATGTACCCGTGCATGAATTGGTTCAACAATACCCATATTTAAGGGGACACAAAATGAAGTCTTTAGGAGTAAGGTTTAATAAGGATTCTGTTAGGACAGCTAAGGATATGTGGGTAGAGACTTAAAATATAATACAAAAGAAAACTGAGAAAATGGAAGCTCTTGTTTATGGATGTGGATTGTAAGATGCGTGCTGTGAAAATGTGTTTAGTCCCTTTAGTTTTATATACAGGTCACACATATTTTTATAAATCAGAGGATAAGTTCTGGACAATAATTAATAAACACTTGAAAGAATATATGTGGGAAGGAAGAGGGCAAAAGTCAAGTGGGATACGTTGATCCTTCCAATAGAATAACATGATTTAATATTTCCTGATTTGAAGAAATATTTTAGAGCTACATAGCTAAGACTCATGTACATAACAAGCAGAAAGCTATAATTGAAAATAGAAAGAAATGCTGAAGCGAGGAGTGGGGGTGGGAATTCAAGAAATAAGAAGAGAGTGGAATTTTAAATGCAGGTCCAAAAGGAGAATAACAGCCATACAGAATATTATATTCATAAAGTAACAGAAAGTATTCTAAGAACTAAGCCAACATGAGAATGGAGAAAGGAGATTTTGCTGATAGTGATGACTGCAATTGGGGATACAGAGAATAGGCAAGATGGGGCTGGAATTTACTATAGAAAACTGGCAAATGAACCAAGATATAGGGAGCAAATAAGTTGAGAGGGAAAGGTAAGACAATGGGAAGAGGCCAAGAAGATGTTTGGACTGCAGGGTTAGAGACTGCTTTCCATATCAGGATTTGATTTCAGAGTGAAGACAGAGAAAGGGATATGGGAATTGTAAGCAAAAAAATGGCACTGTTAGAGTTTTTAGTTGAGTGTAGAACACAAGATGGACATAAAATATTCCACAATAACTATAGGAACCAATCAGAAGAGGTTAGAAATGATTGGGAAGAGAGATTTGACAAGGAGACAGTGACAGGATATATGTAATGCTCCCAAATATGCAACAAAGTCTAGAAGAATTAGGATTTTTGTTTGGAAGTGTTTGCATAGCTATTTTTGTACCCTAGACAAACTCCAAAAAAATTCCATCAGAGTGGGTATTGATGAAAAAAGACTTGATGGGCTCAGCAAATTCAAACAAGTGCATACAGGCATACCTCCTAATAGCGATACCTGAACCCGCTGCTCTTGAGGTATCCTCAGCTGCCTGAGAGATAAGCCTCATGGAGGACTTAGAAATGGACTATAGGGCTGTCAACTGTGAGGCCACAGAAGCCTGAGTCTCACCAGTAGTGTTTTCTGAAAGAGAGTTTGACAATTCCTTAATCAAATCTCTTTGCAATCTAGTAAAATATGCCAAATAGTTCAGAGACCTAATAGCAAAGGTCGCTGAAGTGCAGACACATTTCTCAAACCTGTGCAAAGCCCTTGATTCCCTTTTAGGGGGATGGACAGTGAAAATTTGTTCCGGAAATTCCTTCTTAGTGGCCACTGCCATGACCATAGCATCCACAGGTACTCCCTTACTCCAAAACTCCCTTCCTGCTGATGGTGCCAGAATCTTATCCAGTCTCTTAGGGGTAGGTTCAGCTGAGTCAGGTTCCTTCCATGCCTGCTTTGAGATCAAGTTAATGAGCTTGTTAGTGGGAGGAGTTACCCAGGAGTTAGACGGGCCAGATCCAAATGTATCCAGGAATGCCGATTCCTCTGGAGAAGGATTTTGGGAGGGCCAACCACCTGTTTGTTTAAGGATTTGTAGGATGTCTCCAAATAAGACACCATCAGGTGGTGATCTTGAGGATCCTTCCCCTTCTTTGAAATTAGTATCCTCTGTGATAGATTCCTGTGGAGAATCCAAGTGCCGCCTTTTGTACATTCTCTTCTGAGGTACTTCTTCAGTGGGATCCTCCAGAGAAGTATCAGAGGTGGTGATACCATGCTGGGTAACCTGGAGTGTTTGGACTGGCTGTCCCTGTGGAGTCAAATGTTGAAGCTCAAGGTGCAAAGATGCACAAAATCCTGTCAGGAGATCCAAGGGGAGAGAAACCATCTGTCCTGCTGAAGCAGAGAAGACTCTCTCCAACACCTCAAAGGCAGAACGCTCAGGGGAGAAAAAATTCGATGGAGCCGAGAAGACATGCTTCCACCCCATTGACTCTTTCTGCCCAGAAGGCATTCCACCAGAGGAGGAGGTCAGAGCTGAGCTGCCCAATGCCAAGGCTCTAAGAGGCAGAGACAGCTCCAACAACTTTGGATTCAACTCTGACACCTTGGATCTGGCAGGGACAGGAACACCATGGCTCTGAGATTCATCAGGCTACGAACTCATCAGAGCCAGAGCACATAGAAAAGACCTCACAGCCAAGGATAACAATATCCTCAGATCCAACACAGCTTCGGCAGACTTGGATCCAGGAAATCCAAAATAGATGGTCAGATCTGAGAAGGAGCCGATAGGGGAGGGGTAGTACAAAACAAAACTTTCTGACCTGAAGGGGTAGGTGCTGGAAGAACAACTATCTGTATTTGCACTGAGAGGAATCTCCTTGTCATCCTGTCTACATCGTCTTCGGTTAGACTCCTGAAAGAACAAGAGGAGGCTAACAAGGGAGATTCTGAGTCTTATTTCTCCATGAAAGGGGATGGTAACCTGGACAACACCAGGTCAGTGGTGGGTGATTATCGGGTCCAAGGAGGATGTTTTAGATTTGATGTGGTCAGATCGGAAAAAGCTTTCTGTGAAGTTAGCTTCGAAGCAGAAGCCTTTGGATTTGTCTTCTGTTTCTTTCTTGGAGGTTCTGTGAACGACAGAGTGGAGTAACCAGATGGTCTCGGGGACCTTTTCAAAGTCTCCTTAAGTTTTGTTTTGGGGAGGGGGTTGAGCCCCAGAAATTGCTTCAGGAAAAGTAGTAGGCAATAGTCCCTTCAAAATAAGCTTGTTCTTGCTGTCCGCAATCGCACAAGGATTGAAATGTTTACAGATAGAGAAGTCCATGTTTAAGTGCTCTGGGCCCAAACAGTATACACACAAATCATGTGCATGTGAAATAGGAAGCTTATGCCCACATTGCTGATATTTTTCAAACCCCAAAGGCCCCTTCTCCAACATTTTGCTAATGATAAAGGAAAAAGAAAGTTGTTTTTTTTTTAAACCAGATTAGAAGGGTAAGGTAGGAAAAGGTACCAACAATGGTACTGTAAAATACACAGGCATGTAAAATACAGCAAATAAGGAAAAAAAGTGAAAGAAGGGAAAAGTATTACCAACAATGGTTAGCAAAAATACACTACATGTTAAAATACTACATGTTAAAATTCTATAAAAATAGAAAAATGTACTTAACTGAATGAAACTCGAGAGCAGTGGATGGCACCGTCTATTTCTTGAAAGCTGCAAAAGAGATCTGAGGTATGTTAGGGGTTGGTGCATTATGGGTAGGGAGGAGCTCAAGAGCTTTTAGGATGCCATGAGCTATAGCATTGGCTGAGTTGGATTCGAGGATGGGATCCAAATCCAATAGTTGAGGAATGAATGAAAATTGACATCAAATCAAACGTCTTGGGAATGTAATGAGTTGGCAAACTTTAAAAATTCCCTACAGAGTACTCTTTCAGAAATATTGGGTGAGCAAATGGGTGTTAACTAAGAAAAACATTTTTTGAGCTGGGATACAGGATCTGAATTGCCTAGACATAGTAAGGCCTTGGTAAGTTTAATTCTGAAGTCTGCCAAAAATGTATTACTAGAAAATGGAAATCAAATTCTAAACCAGCTGTGTCTGAAGTAATGAATTTTGTAACAGAGATAAAAGAACTGGAAGTGGGGTCTTTAGAAAAGGGTAGGAGCAAATTACATAGAAAAATGGAAATTGTGGGAACAATACATGCAGAATAATGTTTTGGAGGAGGAGTGAGGTGTAAACAAAGGCAGGAATTGAGCAGTTTATTCATATTGGATTGCTGATAGTTATACAAAAGAGTATATGTGATGTAAGTTTGTAACTGGGAGCATGTTGCTATGATTTGTTTTCTTTTATATAAATATATGAGTGATAATTCAATAAAGGTGTCAAAAAAGGCTTCTCAAAAAAAGTCTGTTTATGCCTTGTCAGTACTTTCCCTCAGGTGCATCTGTCTTCTTCAGGAAGGCTGTACCAGTCAATCCAGGAGAACATTAGTGGCCAGGTTATCATGTCTCAATATCTATAGGATGCAAACATGGTGACCATCAAGATGACTAATGCCTTTTTATCTGTCTTTATGCATTTTTGTCTCAATGCAAGATAGTGTAGCAGTCCCTATCAGAACCAAGTATCATAGGAAAGTCAAAAATAAACTGTACAGTAAAAGAAAGAAACTATTTAAATTGTAAAGCAGATCCAAACCCCCTCATCTCAATGAAAGTGTCAAACACATGCAAAGATAGTGCAAACTTCACACTGAGACTTCTGACCATTTCAAAGAAGTTAACTAGATTCAGTAGACAGGATCTAAACATCATAAAACTGATCTGTTGGGGTGAAGTCTAAAAAGATTATTCTCATAATTTATGATGTCAGTTATAAAATACATCTCATGGCTTGGAGATGTGACTTGTAAGGGTCTGTACTTCATCACCAGGCAGTACTCAGGTGAGACTCAGTAACTGAAGACTGACTGATTAGTCCCACATCAATATTTCTTCTTCCTAGGAGTTATGCATCACTCTCCTTCATTTTTCCCAGTGGTATTACAAAGCCTACCAAGTGGATCGGGGGTGTATTCATCTTTAAAGCATCAGAATAATTTCCAGCATCCTAGAGGAAGCAAATGTGTTGTCCTGCTTGGATGTGATGCCTTCAAAATTCTTGAAGATGCAATTGATTCCTCTGTAATAATCTAACTTTCTGCTGCAGTGTTTGTTAGCCATCAGGCTCATTTATTCATTTAGAACAATTCCAGACCATTTGTGCTGGGAGTGAGTGAATACCTAGAACGCATACCATCTGGAATTGCCCTAGCAGAAGCACTTCTGGACAAAGACTGAATATTCAAGTGGTGATGCTTGGTTAAAGTGTGAGGTTCTACCTAGATAACCACAGCACATAACCGGATAGTCCATTCCAACCAAAATATGCAGCAATGGTTGCTACTCATATTTCTGAGTAGTCTTTTTCTAGTGTGGGGAAAGACTTGCCTTGCCTTTTGCATGAAGAGTTAAGACAATGAGTCAGTAGAGCTTGGTTTGCTTTTCATTGGTTTATACTCCCTGTTGTGTGAAAGAAAAAAATTACTTCACTGGCATAGTATTTCATTTGAGGTGCATAGTGCTCTGAATATCCTCATAAGGTCTACTATATTTAACAGTTTATACATTCATTTAGCCCTTTCTTTGAGATAAATTGGCAGATCATTATTCTGTTTTTGAGATGAAACTCAGAACCACATTTGGCAGAACATTCAGATTTTTGCACAATCTGTCTGAAATGGAAAATCAAAAATGATCCCTTACACTAAGAGTCTGGATGGTCCCCTCACACTAAACAGTCTGGCGTTGAGAATTCTTGCATGCAGGAGTATAGTTCAGCAGGAAAATAACTCCGTTAAAGAACAGTGAAAGGTTTAGTAGTGATACCAGCACAAATTTAACAGGTCACTCTTGGACTGGGATTGTGATGGGCAATTTCAAATAGAGAATCTCTCTCAGACGATGTAGTCTACTTGGCTGGAGAAATTCACCCTGGTTCTTTTAGGAAAAAAAACAGGAAATTCAGAATAATGGCTAGTAGAAAAAAGATTAGCACCATTAAAGTTAACAGAGAAGACAGAAATTCTTCCACTTGAATGATTTAAATTGATCTGCTGGCTTGCTTGCATGCTGCTAGGAGAATACTTGAGATCTGTTGCAACTTTTCAGTTTTGCTGTAGCACTTTGCTCAGTAGTCTTACATATACAGCTTCAAGGGCATAATATTCGGGTGTGCCAAAGGCTGTTCTTTTCTGTATTAAAAGATCCCAGTAGGGATGGATTGAATGAGGTTCTTAGTATGGAAGCAACTGTATAATGTAAAAGCAATTATGACATGCTTAGTCTAACTCTCTTAAAACCATATTGACCCCTCCCTCTGCACCTTGAGTAGAACCCTCTAAATAAAATGAAGGAATCCCCTGTGGTCTAGCAGTTAGGATTCTGTGTTCTCATTGCCACTGTCCAGTTTCAGTTCCTGGTCAGGGAAACTGCAATGCATTTTTTGACTACTACTGCTGTTGCTGTAACTCAGCATGTAAATGAAGACCTTTGACAGTTAAGGTGATGACATTTGTGGGTTTAAGACCCATAGAGGGTGCATGCTTTCAAAAACTTTAAATTTAGTTCAACAAGTAAATCAGCTAACTTTGTAGCACATAAACAACAACATTGTGGATTTGTATCCAGTTCTGATTTTATCTTTTAAACTGCTTCTGTGGCTTACCATGTTAATGTGTGTTTGGTAAAACTTAACAGAAAAGAGCAATGGATTCAAATCTGTTAAGGCCTGCCTTTAGTCTGGCAGTTGGCAAAGAGGACTAAGGCTGTGAACTGTTAACACGCTACATCCTGTGGAGCAGGGTTTGATTCCTTTAGCCCTCATCTGCCTACTGTGTGATGCTGAGTAAGTCACTTAACCAGACAGTGCTTTGGAGCAGATGAGAATTTGAGCTAAGCTTGTTAATGATCTTCTGGACTGCATTCCTGTTAAGTACCTATGAACCTATAATAGGGAATGGAGGGAGGGTGTAGACAGGTGGTGTTTTCTATGAAAGGAATAGACCATTTCCATAAGTAGCCCCAGGCTGTGATATTAGCAGAATTTCAAAAGTTTTGTATTAGACATTTAGGTGAATAAGTTGATCCAACACTGGAAACCCTCCTTGGTGGGCCTTTGTTTCTGTTCCTCCTCTCATCCATTTTATTTCAGCATATTTCTTCCCTTTGAAGCTCCCAGTTTTAGACTGCTCATGCCCTATGCCATTTTCACTGTCATTCATACTGTGAACTGTGAGAGAATTCGTAGCACCTAAGCTTGCTATTCCTTTCTGTTACTCACGCATTTCTAATGTTGATCTTGACTTAAGTTGTAGAAAAGTTCCAGTGTTTGATCATAAAGCTATCAAACCTTCTAGGTCTTTGTATGGTTTCCAAGTAATCCAGGTAAAGTGTGTACTGCCTGGGAGATGAATTGGATGTGAAGTAATGCTGTGTAAATGCCAGGATTTCAGCCTGGTCATCTACAGTATGTTGGTGGAAGGAACTCTTGGTCTTCCTTGCTACTAGGTGGATGGCAGTGGCTGATGTTATTATTCAGCTCATGAATTAGTGGGGGGGTTCCTGTCTTTGGTTATTTATCTGCTGAAGCACCCTCAAAAGGCAAAAAAAAAAAAAAAAGAAACTGAGGCCAGGCTTTGATCAAATGTTCCTGGAGGTAAGCCCATTTAGTCCTGTGGTCCTATCTTGTTGTGAGCTCGTCCTGTTAACCATCTTCCACCTCTGCAAACAGCAAGAGGTCCAGAGAAGATGCACTTCAAGCTGTTACTTTGGGGGTTATATCTCAGTCTGTAGGCATTGCCTTTCCTCTGGTCTGATCCAAAGGAGTTGTCCATTAAGTCACTGTAAGTGGCTCCTTGTTAGAACTCAAAGCAAAGAGCTTTTTTTCATGTGCCCATCTGGGTTTGATGGTCCAAGTAGAGGAGGAATTACTGATTCTTTCCGTGCTAAGGCTGTTTTGACAGGCACACATTTAAAGTCTAGTTGTACTTGTCTGCAGGTTATGGATCACAACTTATAGAATATGTCTTGATGGGAATCCTGGACCCCGTGTCTTTCTTTACCTGATGTTTGCACTCATTGCATTCTTGATCCAAAGTATATTAGCTGTGCACAAGCATTTCCTTTGTAGGCCCTGTAGGGGGTCTCTCTTCTGTATCTGCGAGGAGTCTGAGAACCTGAAAGCCATTATAAAGGTAGTGTGGCCGAGCGGTCTAAGGCACTGGATTAAGGCTCCAGTCTCTTTGGGGGCGTGGGTTCGAATCCCACCACTGCCAGTTGCATTTTGGGTTGGGAAGGTGGCCTAATGGTTAAGGTGTTTGCCTTACAAACACAAGGTGCAGGGTTTGAGTCTCACAACGGATAATTGGCTAAGCTTAAAATGGCTCGCAAGGGCAGTTAATTTAGTAAGAATCTATGAATCTATCTCTGACACAAGTATGGATAATAGGTTTGGGAGACATAAATTGAAAGGTGAATATTTAATACAGCACACAATGATTAAAACTACAGATTCATTTAAGCACCTTGGTTAGATTCAGCTTTGAGTTTTTCTTGTCATATCAACCAGTTGGTTAATGATAGTTATAAAACTATAGGTTGTATAAAAAGATTAGTAAAATCTAGGAAATCAGAAGTGATGAAGCCACTCTTTTTTAGCAGCATTTGACCCAAACATGAGTATGGAATAACAATATGGAAACTTTATAAGAAACCAAGTATGAATAAACTGAAAGGAATACAGCAGAAATATACCAAGGGCATCCATGGATGTTAAAATTGAAGTTATTATGAAAGTCTAAAATATCTGAAATTGTACAGTGTCTCATACAGATATTTAACAGGAGACCTTATTTAGGTTTATAGGGAATTTAGAGACAACTACTTCTGTGAACATTTGGGGTTCTTAAAAAGTAGCAGAGAATCATCAGGCAACATATATAGAAGATTCTATAGGCATGAGAAGTGTGCTAATTGTTTCTCTGAGAGAGTATCTGATGCATTAAATAGAATACCAAATTACATTAAAGCAAGTATTTGTTTAGATAGTCTTAAGAACAGCTTGGACACATTATTGGAACAACTGTTTTGGTATATTGGCAGGCTAGAAGGGCATTAATGCCCATGCTTGAAATGTATGTATGTATGTATGTATGTATGAATGAAGCAAAACTCCCCCTTACAGTTTCTCTCCAGATGACTACAGTATCAGAGAAACACTGAGGTTCATAAAATTCCTCTGTAGATTGACCTGTTATTCTCATACACAAAAATGCCCAGTGAACATCAGAAAGAAGGACAGTGAGTCTTGGTTCATATATTCAGAGAACCATTCATCAAAGTAGTCAGCCTTCTTAGAGGTAATATGTGTGCTGCCACAAATATGCCATATATGCAGCCTGGAAACACCCAGCCTTTACTTCTGTGATTCCCAAAAAAATGTACATTCTCTGTAAATGCCCAGCTGAGTGCAGCAAGATTCTGATCAGGCACATTCATTCTGACTCTCTTGTGGGCTTTTCAGTTCAACACAATATCTTGAGATCACATAATTTTGTTACCTTGCTACCAGAAAGTCTAAAGTCTTAGTTCGTTTGGGTGAGAATATTTTATCCTATGTCACACTGGCTTTATGATCACTCAATGTTTTGTCTCACCTTTCCATATTTAATTTCTTCTGTAGTCAACCAGGCCCTGTAAACTCTTTTCCTCCCTCCATGCGTCAGTGATTAAGATGCTGTTCATAGAATATGGACTATATAGCACTAAATATTATAATGATAACTACAGGGAGCTGCATGTAATATGGTTCTTGTTCCTTCTCGAAGGCAGTCTGATAAAATACCTCATGTAGGATGGAAGTTCTTCATCATTGTCTCATTGTTAATGCAGCTTCTTTGACAAGCATTTAAGTGTTACATGGTGTGTGTGTGTGTCTGTGTGTGTGTCTGTGTGTGTGTGTGTGTGTGTGTGTGTGTGTGTGTGTGTGTATATACAAAAGCATATTTTACAGTGGAAAAGGCTCCAACTGCAGCCACCAGACATTTTCTCATTGCAAGGAAATTTAGGTAAAAACTAAAAACTTTGATTGCAGAATTGTAATTTCTTCTGAACTGCGAGTGCAATAGCCAAGAACTGTTGCTGTGAAAGAAATCCTAAAGGTATTTAACCGTTTTCTTAAAAGATGAGAAAGACAAAATAACAGTATTTAGAGATTAGTTCAGAAATTATTATGAGCTTAAAAAGAACTGTTCATTTAGCTGCATGATTTATTCATATTGACATTATCAGGGCATCAAGTAAAGCCACTGGGACTAAAGCTAGTTATATGACTATAACAATAAGAAGTGCAGTATTTGTTTTCATATTTGTCATTTGAAGAAGTAAACTCTCATAATGTTGTGGGTTGTTTAGCTTATGGGAAGCTAGGAATGTTAAAGCGATTTCACAGTGAAAGATCAGAATGCATGTGTACAGCAACAGCCACACAACTGCAATACTGTACAGAGCCACTGCATAATATCCTTGGAAAACCATTGTCTAAAGATAAATCATTGTACTATGTCATTAATACATGCTTCAAAGTAGCTGTTAAGAGTAGAATTAAGCAGGAAATGAAGCAAATGGAAAATGTGCGTACAATTAAAAAGCACGTTGAGCCAGGAGAATGGGATAATAAGAATGGCTAATGTTAGAAATCTAGACAAAGTCCATGTTTGTGTTGATCTGCTGGAACTGAATAATGTGATTAAAGAGAGCATTAACCATTGCTTACCATTGATGAAGAGTCTCAGCTATGCCAAATGCTGTTTTCAATATTAAATGCAAATTCACTTTTATGTCAAATGAAGCTAAAGGAAGAAAGTTCCAAATTGTGTACAATTAATGCCATTAGGAAAGCAAGTTATCCTTAGACTTCTGTTTGGTATTACATCAGTACCAGAGGTTTTTCAAAGAACTGTGGCAAAGGTAATTGGAGGCTTAAAATTTGTTGTAAGCATTACTGATGACCAGTTAGTGTAGTATCAGCCACAAAAGGAACACAATAGATCTGATGTTATCTAATCACCATTCTTCAAGTTAGGGTCTTGGATCCGGTATTGGATCCAAGCCAGCATACTCAGAACACAGCTTAGCTCAAGCTCCTCCCCTCCCATAATGCTCTGCTGCCCTACACTCCCTCAGATCTCATTTTCCGCTCAGTCAGTCAGACACAGATTGCTCAGCTCCTGTTAGTGTAAGTGTGTTTAGTAAAGATTATTGAATCTTCTTGTCATTCTTGTTATTCCTTGATTTTCAGTGTTAGTGGGTAGTTTTCCCCCTCTTATCTATCCCTCCTAGACAAATCTTAACCTTGTTTAAGTTCTTTTTTCCTTGGGGTTTGTCTTCGGCCTAGTTTTTTTTGTGGTGTGCGAGTAGTTCTTTAGTAAGTGTGTGTGTGTGAGTGTTTTGGACTGATTTATAGGCTTTCGAACCTTGGCTTGTTTGTTGGCTTCAGGTTTTTGCTTACAGTTCGGCCATGTCAGAAAAACTTTTAGGTTTTTAAAAGGTCCTCCACTTTTGGGCGGAAAATGCGTATTTCCGACTCACACGAGGAGTGCCTTTACTGTCTCGGCAGCAATTACCTCGAAGTGGAATGCGGCATTTGTTCCGCATTCAACCTGAGGGCTTTGGTCAACCATTGCATTAAGCTTATAATTAAGGGTTTGGTCAAAGCAGGGCCCTTGGTCACTGCTTTCCCAGCCAAGGCTGGCCCTCGTGGGGCTAGAAAGAAGCCTTCTATTGAGGAGGCCCCGACCAAGCGTCCCATTGTTGAAATTTTAATAGTATTGTATGCTTATTTAATTGTTGCAACATTTAATACACTATATATTATTATATTTTTTATATTTTTTATATCAACAAGTTGACTGTCATGTACTTGTGCTGTTTGCATGTTCATAGGGATGTGATGTTTGCTACCACTAACGGTCATTGTGCCTTTAAATAGTTTTTTAAAATTCATAATATTTTAAATTGTACTAATTGAATTATTGGTTATGATGTAAATGGATGTTAGCCTTTATAATGGTTATGCTGCCAGTGGTTTTTGTTTCTGAAGAAGTCAGCTCATTGTGCTGATGAAAAGCGCTTAAATAAATTTCTTTCACTGCCTTGGGTCGTTCACGGCTTGTTTTTGTTTTCTACGTCTGGTTTTGTATCTTGCTTTATAGTTATATGGCAACGGGCGTGAGCTGAACAGACAGTCAATTTAACCCTCTGGACACGCCAGGGGTGTTGTTAAACAATTCACCTGCTGGAGATAAAACGGATGTCAATTCTACTCCGTCTATGGGTAGTTCCTGGGATGTTGTTGCATCCAAACTTGATGGCATTTTTCTAAGACTTGATAAGTTAGATTTAGACCAACGTGGTCTACAACAAACTGTACTGTCTCTATCAGAGTCAGTAAGATGTCAAACTAACAACGAGACGGAAGGAACATTTACTTTCCCTAAACTCAGTGTGGACAGAGTGTCAGCTGAAAGGGTTCACGTCAACAACGGAGCAGAGGCATTTAATGCTGTAAACCAACGCGGTTGCAGCAATGCTGTCAGTATGCCTGGTGCGGATACTAGCATCAACTTGAGTAATAAAACGCAACCTACACGTGTAATTAATTACACTACAACACCAAACTTGGTCACGCACGGTGACAGTACTATTGGAGTGGATTCTAACGTGTTTAATTTAAATCAGAGTGTGCCTATAGGGCATTTGGGACATACAATTGAAGCATTACTGACTACCAGAGACGTTGAGCCTGAAGGCTCCCACCAGGAAGCACCGAGGCTACTTTCTGGTTCATCTAGGAGTGGACTGCCGAAACCAAAAGGTACCATAATTACTTCCTCTTTCACTACTTGGTTAGAGAACATTTTTTGTTTAAACAGTGTGAACAGATTGTAACACTAACCACATTACCTACTTATCCAGGTGTACATCCTGTTTAGCATTTTATATCGGTAAAACCGAAAGAAGACTACGTGAAAGGATGTACGAACACCTGTATGCCATTAGAAAGTGGAAATTAGAGAACGCACTTGCTAAACACACGGCAGCTTACCCAGACCATAGTTTTAGATTTATGGTAATTGACCATGTTAAAATTGACCCGAGAGGGGGTCCTAGAAATTTGAAACTGGAAGAATTGGAACTGAAATGGCAGGTGAAACTGAATGCATATAGCTTCCCAGGACTGAATGAGTCTTGTTCAATAGGAAGTCTATTAAAATTGAATAGCTTGAAGAGATGAAGGTCTGGTTACTTGATACACACTTTTTATGGTACTTATTTTTATGGTACTTGTTTTTGTGTATAACTTTGTGGTTTAGCTAGTTTTAACTAATGTGATCATAAACTTATTAAAACTACTAATCATGACATCTATGACACTAGGTATGTCTAACTCATCATAAACAACTCAAACTATTAAAAACTTTATCAAGTATATGTGTTATTTGGGAAGCTACATATATTTTAAGTATTTTACATTATAGTAGCATCACACACACAATTTTCTTATGTCCCTAAGGAAATTTGTTGTGAAAACATTAGTTTTCTTCTTTTTTAATATATTATTATTACTATATGCACTATCACATCTATTTACTGTAACATAATTATAAAAAGATATTAAACATAAATATTTATAAACATTATTATTTTTCTTAACTATTTTTCATAAACTGTGTTCAACTATGAACATGTTTTATGTAACTTAGAATAACTTTGGGGTCTCTGATGCTTCAACCTTATACACAATGACATATGTAGGCTTCAAACCATGAACTAAAAGTATAATACAACTAGGGTTAAAAATTGTTGAAATTTTAATAGTATTGTATGCTTATTTAATTGTTGCAACATTTAATACACTATATATTATTATATTTTTTATATTTTTTATATCAACAAGTTGACTTGACTTATGTACTTGTGCTGTTTGCATGTTCCTTTAACCAACACATTAACTACACCATCAAATTAGTTAACAGAAAAATAGGATCCCTATATAGAATTAAATCTTTTCTCACCCCAGCAACTAGAACTAAAATAGCCCAATCACATCTCTTATCTTCACTTCTATATGCTTCATCTATTTATACCAATCTTAAAAAAAGCAATCTAACTAAATTAACAACCTGCTACAATAATATTGCCCGCTTTGCCACTGGTAATCCCTTCAGAACCCACCACTGTCTAAACCTAAAACTTCTAGGCTGGCTTGAATTCCAAAACTACTTGCTTATCCCTCAACTCTCGATTGCTCATAATATACTATATCAACCTGACCACACACCAATACTTTCCCAACTGATAATCCCCTATAACAATCTCAACTCCCTACGCCAGCTCATAAACTAATGACCAAAGCAATCAAGTCAAACAACTTTGCCGGTGACTGTCTTTTCACTAATACTGTAGGTAGGAACTGGAATCTTCTTCCTACCGACATAACTCTGACTTCATCTTTGCCTCTTTTCAAACAGAAAATTAAACTATACTTCCAAAACCACTGGCTCTGTTCCTGCAGCACACCTGACTAAATTATCTAAATTATTACTCTCTACTCCTCTACTCCCTACCTCTCCACTCCAACTTCCATTTCTGATCCTTCCTCTATTAAAACTTTAAGTATTATACCTTTCTCTGTAAATTTGATGAACTTGAATAATTATATCTTTCTTATTTTATAAAGTGGAAACTTGTTACTTTACTGTTTCTATACCTCCCTTGCAATGTTTTAATAATGTATTTTTCCTGTAAAAATTCTTTTTGATTTTGAAATGTACTAGTAGATAGTGGAGCTTTTCTCCTCGGGCCTCTGCTGAAAATGGACTTGCTATCCAGCCAGACTAGCCCGGTCAACAAATGTAAAATAAAAATAAAATAAATGTGATGTTTGCTACCACTAACGGTCATTGTGCCTTTAAATAGTTTTTTAAAATTCATAATATTTTAAATTGTACTAATTGAATTATTGGTTATGACGTAAATGGATGTTAGCCTTTATAATGGTTATGCTGCCAATGTTTTTTGTTTCTGAAGAAGTCAACTCATTGTGCTGACGAAAAGCGCTTAAATAAATTTCTTTGACTGCCTTGGGTCGTTCACGGCTTGTTTTTGTTTTTTAAGCGTCCCAGGCTGTCGGATCCTAGGTCCTCGGATCCAACTCCAGCCAGGGCAGCTTCGGATCTGAGATGTTTGGGTCTCAGATCATCCAGGGAGTCTACTCCTGGATCCAAGGGCGCAGACACTAAGCCCTCGGATCCGGTAACTTCGATGTCTTCCCCCAGATCCAGGGACCTTGGCTCCAGGCCTTCGGATCCAAGGGGAGTTACCGTACCTTTGGATCTGACCATTTCGGATCTGAGGAATTTGAGAAATATTTCCTCAGATCCTTTGTTGAGCTCAGTTCCAATCCAGTCGGATTCGAGAGTTGTGCTGGAGCCAATAGTAGTGGAGGATCTTCGCTTGGATCCTTTGCCTCCCGGCTAGGTCTCGTTCTAGGGAATGCAAGAGAAGACACTCAAGCTCCAGGCACGACTCTCCTAGTAGGTCTTTCATTTCCTCCCGATCTTCCAGGAGTGTCCTCCTTTTGGATATGGACAGGATGATGCAAGCCTTTCCTGATAGCTCAGATGGATTTGGGGCTTCTGGCTTCCCCAACCCACAGGTCAGGGATCCAATCTCCCACCCCTCCTTTGATCATTTCTCATCCAAGTGGCTTGGATTCTCAGGGACTGTTGAGTGGGCTGGAGGCCAGAGGAGCTTTAGGACCCAGTTCAGGTCCCTCCCTGATGGGATCGCCGGCTGGCACTGTTTCTGTTCCCCTGGGACAGGCCACTCGGCTGGCCGGCCCTGTTGAGCTGGGGTCCATGGGATTGGATTCAGCCCGGTCTCTTCCCCTGGGCACCTCGGCCTTTGACAGTTCTGGTCCATTGCCATTCGGTGGAGTGGCGGGACTGGGGGGAGGTCCACCATTTCTTCCACCAGGGTTTTATCAGTGGGAGGGAGGGTGGAACCTATTCTAGTCCTTCCGCCTTCCGGGCTGCCAAAAGATCTTTCTCTGCTATCAGAGCTGCCTCTCCCGTACATGGTTCTCCTACTCAGCCCCAGTTTCTGAGCGGCTTGTCTCATCCTGCTTCAGGCCAGCCTGTCCAAATTAGCCTCCAGGGGGATATCTGCCCCATAGGGATTCCCTCCTCTTCTGAGTCTTCCCCACCACCCCCAGCAGAGGAAGTTCCCAGGAAGAGGACTTGTAAGAGGAGACATCTCGACTCCCCTATGGAGTCTCTTACCGAGGATATGGATGCTAATGAGGGGATGGGTCCCAAAGATCTCCCCCAGAGGACGTCTCCTTTGGACACATACTTGAGATCCTCAAGGCCAAAGGTGGTTGGTCTACCCAAACCCCATCCTCCGAGAAAACCGTATTCCTGGAGGCTTTCAGTATGGGGCCATCTACCTCCTGGGTGTCCCGTCCCCCCCGCCGCTGATCCTCTCATTGATCTTATGACCAGCAGGGCTTGGAAGGAGCCAGATACTGTGGAGCCAGTGCCCATGAAGCGGACTAGTTTTTGAGCCCTCCAACAGATAGAACTTTTTGGTCCAAAGCGGTCCCAGTTGATGCTATTGTGGTGGTCGCTACCACCAAAACTGAATTGCCAGAGCAGAGTTCTTCTGTCCCTCCACCTAATCGTGAGTTGAGGGCTATGGACAGATTTGGAAAGTGAGTCTTCGCTTTGGCTGCTTTCAGCCTGTGAGCACTAAATTACCTTGTGCATTTTACCTGTCTCCAGAGGGATTTGGTAAAAAAACTGTCTTCATCCCTCTCTGGGTCCACGGTTCAGGAGGAATTCAAGGCTATTTCTCCAAAGCTATCAACCCTTCATTCAGTTGCGAATTCGTCTATGAGACTCCTTTCCAGTGCTGCAGAAGGGTCCTCACAGGCTGTGGGCTCAGGTATCGTTATTAGGCATCATGCCTAGCTCCGCTTGAGTGGGTTTGAAGAGGCCTTCAAGACGTCCTTTATTAACACCCCCTTTGACGGTTCCACTCTCTTTGATCCCACTGTGAAAGACACTTTGACCCACAATGAACAGGAAGGGAAGACCTTGTCGGCCATTGGAATCAGGTTTTCTGTCCCTCAGAGGTCCTATTTCAAGACCCAGAAGGGGATTAAGAAAATATGGTTCAGGAAGGCACAGTCTCCCTTTCAGGATGTTCAGGAGGATTCCTCTTCCAGGGGACGGGGAAGAGTTTTCAGTGGTTAACGTTGCCCTACAAAACCAAGGTTCCAGGGAGCCTTTCTCTGAGAAACCTTTACAACGTCCCTGAGGCGTTGCCTGCTGTCAATCCCTGGAGGCAGTCGGGGGTCAGTTATCGCTGCACCCATTAGCCTCTGCAAGTATTACAAATGATTAGTGGGTGCTAGCAATTATATCCAGGGGTTATTGCATTCCCTTTTTGGAAATTCCCCCAAAATACAGTTATCTTCCAGACATGCCATCCAATCAGGAAGAGGCAGCCTGACAGGAGGTCGTAAGCCTTCTTCAAAAACGAGCCATCCAAAAGGTCCCTGCAGGACAGAGAAGATTCGGAACTTGTTCCTGTTTCTATTTGGTTCCAAAGAAAACAGGTGGCATACGTCCTATTTTGGATCTCAGTCAAATGAACCAGTTCATGCAGAAGTCGAAGTTTTGGATGGTCACTGTGCATTCGATTGTGCCTCTGTTGCACAGCAATGACTGGATGTGCTCACTGGACCTCCAGGACATGTACTACCATGTAAAGATGGATCAACAGTCCAGGAGGTTTCCCTGCTTTCGCTTGGGAGTCAGTCATTTCCAGTTTCGGGCCGTGCCCTTTGTTCTCACCTCAGCCTCCCGGGTGTTCACCAAATGCATGGCGGTGTTAGCAGCTCATCTCCTGCTGCAGGGAATCCAAGTTTTTCCGTATTTGGACAATTGGTTCCTGACAACCACCACCAAGCATCAACTGCTGGACAATATTCACTACATTATCTCCCTGTTCCATCGCCTGGCGATCACAGTGAACATTACGAAATCCTCCTTGACTCCAACACAAAAACTGGAATTCATAGGCACTCTGTTGGATACCACCTCTCAGGTCGCAGCCTTACCTCCTCAAAGGGTGTCTTTTATTCCCAACCAAGTTCAGACCTTGCTGGAGCTAACCTGTTCTCCAGCCTCACTCATTCTTAGGGCTCTAGGATCGATGGCAGCAGCAATTTATTTGTTTCTGATGGCTCGGTACCTTATGAGGGTCCTTCTGTGGACCCTTGCATTTCAGTGGTCAGCGTGGCTGCATCCCCTGTCCTTTCCCATTCGGCTCACCCCGGTGTTTCACAAGCATCTTTTGTGGTGGATCCAATCTCTGGATCTCCTAGCAGGCAGGCCTTTCATTCCTCCTACTCTTGTGGTGACAGTCACCTCGGACGCTTCCCTCCTGGGGTGGCGATGGGGCATTTCCAGGGATAGAGGGTCCAAGAGACTTGTTCACCCTCAGTGACCAAACTGCACATCAGCATTCTGGAGATGAGAGCAGTCCTCTTATCTTTGCAAACCTTTCAAGCCTGCCTTCCTGACAAGACGATTGCAGTTCTTTCAGACAACATGGCTGTTGTGTGGTATATAAACAAGCAAGGGGGCACATGTTCTTATCTGCTGTGTCGCGAGGCCATGAGGGTTTGAGAGTGGGCGATGACCATGTGGCGCTTTCTCATTGCAACGCACATTCCCGGAGCATCCAACTTGTTGGTGGACAAATAAAACAGAGCTATATTGATTCATCATGAGTGGTCCCTGAATCCAGTGGTGGCCCAACAGATCTTCCATTGGTGGGGTTATCTGAGCTGCAATTTGTTTGCATCTCCTCTCAGCCACAAATGCAACAACTTCTTTGCATTGATCCCCCTAGTGGGGGAATCCCCCCAGGGACGCGCTCACCCACGATTGACCTCTGGGTTTCCTGTATGCCTTTCCTCCATTACCCCTAATTCCCAGAGTACTTCAGAAAGCCAGATGCTTCAAGAGTCAACTGATCCTCATTGCCCCCTTTTGGCCTCAACAGGTGTGGTTCCCCCTTTTACGGTCTCATTTGAGGCATCCACCCTGGGTGCTCGAGCCAATTCTGGATCTGCTATCTCATCCTTCTCTCCTACCGCTCCCGAATCTCCAGACCCTACATCTGACAGCTTGGTATGTCCACTTCCAGTGATTTTGGCTAAGTCCAGGCTAGCTTCACCCATGAAAGAGTAATCTCTTTATTCTTGCTTCCCAGAGGTCTTCTGCCAGAAAAGTTTATTCCAGTAAATGGAAGAGGTTTTCAGTTTGGGCAAAGAATAAGAATTTAGACCCCTTTTCTGCCCCCTATTCCCGAAATACTTCTTGACCTCTCTCTTTAAGGAAGGAGCTAGTTTTTCCACTATCAAGGTACAGTTGGCAGCGATTTCGAATTTTCACCTTGAGGGTGATTCAGACTTTTCTGCATGCCTCTCTAAGGCCTTTTTAAAAGGTGTTTTTCTATTAAGGCCTCCTGTTAAGAATCCTTCTCCCCCATGGGATTTGACTTTGGTACTACAGGCTTTAACAAAACCTCCCTTTGAACCAGCGGCTTCATGCGATATTAGATTTCTCTCCTGGAAGACTGCCTTTTTGTGGCAATTACTTTGGCAAAGAGAATTTCTGAGTTACAAGCTCTTTCTGTCAAGCCATAGGTTCGTAGGTAGGTACTAGGCTATCGGTCCAAGGGCTTACACATCCTGTTTAATTTTCCACAAGGACAGAGTGTCTCTAAAACCTGATGCATCTTTCATGCCTAAAGTGGCTTACCAGCGAATCTCAACTAATGTATTCACTTACCAGTATTTTTCCCTAACTATTCCAATAAAGGGGAATATATTCTGCATACACTGGACGTTCATTGTCAACTTCACTTTTATTTACATCGAACATGAGAATTTAAGCATTCAGACCAACTGTTTGTTGCTTTCTCTTTCAATAGAAAATGCAGGGGTATTTCAAAAGTCACAATTTCTTGTTGGATTTCAGAATGTATTTCCTTTATATATTCTTCAGAAGGTATTTCCTTAGCTACACCAGTGAGGGCTCATTCTACCAGGGCAGTTTCTACTTCCATTGCCTTTGCAGATCGTCAGTCTTTAGATGACATTTGTGCAGCAGCAACGTGGTCTTCTCCCCACACGTTTATTTCCCACTATAAGTTGGATTTGATTTGCAGAGGAAGGGCTTCATTTGGCTCCACAGTTCTTCAGCATGTCCTTCCTTGAGACCTCCCAAGATTTAGGTAGCTGGGGACTCTGACCCTAATGTGAGGAATGGTGACTAGATAACATCACATTTATAGTTATGTACTGCGGTGGTGGTGCTGCGGTAGCGTTGTCGCCTCACAGTAAGACGTGCTGTTCGATTCTCAGCTGGAGCGTCTTCTGTGTGGAGACATGCGTCAATGGGTGTACCCTCGTTGAAGGTTGTGCGTCAGGGCCGGCAACTCGGTATGTAAAAATCTACTGCCAATCATTGGAGGACCGGAGTTCCGCTGTGGCAACCCCTAACCGGGAAATGCCGAATGACACAACAACAACTTACCATAACTTGGCATATGTGTTACATATAGTCACCATTCATCACACTCCCACCCTCCAGCCCCCTGCCTGGAAGATTGGTTGGATTTGGAGGTTCGTTTGGGTCTCTATTTGGTTTCTATGCTTTTTCTGTCTTCCTTCCTTATGCAAAGTCAGTCTAAGGGAGTGTAGGGCAGCAGAGCATTATGGGAGGGGAGGAGCTTGAGCTAAGCTGTGTTCTAAGTATGCCGGCTCGGATCCGATATCGGATCCAAGACCCTAATGTGATGAATGGTGACTACAGATGACACAGATGCCAAGTTATGGTAAGTACATAACTATAAATATGCCTACTGAATAAATTATGGCAGCATAATTTCAAGTTAAGTAAAAACAAGTATGAAATAAGAGTGACAGCTATGTAGTACATGGCTCATATTCTAATGTCAGAATGACCAAATACTGACTTAGAAAAATCAAGCAGTTATGCAAGTGCCTATGTTAGAAGACAAGTAGTTATAGCAGAGATTTCTAGGAATGATGTAGTACCTTGCAGGGTTCATTCTTACTTTGTCTGAGGTAACAATGCAATGAAGAAAACTTTTAAAGCAAGATGGAGCTTTGAAAGTGGAGCTATGGACAAAGGAATTTTCAAAATGCTCAAGAAACTAGAGATTCACTAAAATTAAAATACTGTGATATTAATAAGCCAGTTGTGTTGCAAGTACATGCCATTCAGAGCTGTAACTTAACAAGAGAATAGACTGTTTGCCTGTGGAACAAGCTCATTTAAAGATGCAGAAAGAGGTGAGCTTCGAAAGAAAAAGAATGGTTAGCAGTAGTGAATAAATATGAGAAATTATGTGACTGCATGTACAATAAAGAAGTTCAGGTGGAAACAGACTGTACATAACACTCTTGCAAAATATAGTCATGAAGTCTTTGTGTAAGGTTCCCCAGAGATTGCAGGGGATGTTAATCAACAAAAATGTGATATGAAGTGATTTACAGACCAAAAAGCTCACATAGCGTATATGCTAAGTAGAACAAGCTTAACAAAGATGCATGCTGAGCTGCTAGAGTAATAATTAGGTATTATTTCGGTAATCATCTAGTTAATGACACAAGGAAAAAAAAATGATTCTGGAAGTGTGCTGACACTGACTTAAAATGCAGTTACCGTAAAAGTTATAGCCAAAGCATAGCCTGAGCAGAAATAATCAGTAAGAAATGAAATTCAGTCTTGTTTTTCTTCCAAGCGAGAAATGAGTTAGATTCGAGGTTTAGTCATCAAAAGTGACAAAATACTAGTTCCTGAACAAATGAGAACATACATTCTTAAGAAGATTGATTACTGTTGTCTGGGAATAGTAAAATGCAAAGAAAGACCATGAGTATAATGTACTGGACAGGAATGCCAACTCAATAAGTAAAACAAGTAATACAGAGTTGTACCATATGCTGTTCAAACCTTAACAGTATTCCAGTAGAAGAGAAGCGAGAATATGTAGCGCAAGTACTGGATTGTCTGTGGAGCACACTTGGTACTGATTTGTATTATTTCAAAGAATTGTATATCTCATATGTGCAGTTTGTAATTTACCTGAAATCATCAAATTGATGGATGCAACAAATATAAATATGTTAGTGCTTTAAGGTATGTATTCTGGAAACATAACTGACAATGGCCCACAAGACTAAAGTCAGAAATTCAGAAAACTTGTGCATGAGTGGAAATTCATTCATATAACTTCCATTCACACTACTTCCATTCCGTGGAAAAGTGAGTATAGCTATTATCCAAAGACTGAGAACTTTTACAGGGAAGGATAGTAGTAGTAGCAGCTATGAGGGCTGTCACTTCATAGTTTTGTTATACAGAGATACTTCATTGCAAGTACTTAGCCACTCACCTGCTGCGCTGTCAATGAGCAGAAGGTTAAAAGGCAAGTTAATGCTGTATCTATATTATTCAGACATCAAAAGAGATAGACATACTATTATGACAGAAGCTTCAGAAGGCTAATGGATGTACAAGCTGGAGACATAATGAGAATGCAAATGCTAAGGAAGGGAGTGCATCAGAATGCTGAAATAGTTGGTTGAGCAGATGACCAAGGAACTGTGTTATTCTTGGAAGTGATCGAAAACTGTACCGAAGAAGTCTCATAAATTTGTGTAGAGCATATGTATTGAAGTCTAATGAAGTTAAGGAATAGAAGTGTCCAAAGAAAATAGAGATTGTGAGAACTGTAGTAGTAAAAAGCTTTGAAGCGAGACTCCTAGTGCATATGTCCAAGTAAAGGTTGTAGAGCAGCAAGAACTGCCCCAAAAGAGAAGACTGGAAATCCAAAATGAACAGTCATGCCACACATTCCAGATATGCAAGACCACTGAACAAACTAGACAAAGATATATATATATATATATATATATATATATATATATATATATATATATATATATATATTTATAGACAGTTCTCAAATAAATGAGAAGGCACATTGTACTGTCTTGATATTCATAGGTAGCATCTGTACAGAATCTAAGATACTCAAATGGATGACCAATGTTTTGTTTTTTTTTTTGCTTCTCACAGAAATTGTTTATTTTCCATGTTTATATATGATATTGCTGCCACAGCAGCAAATGCTGCACTGCTGATCACCTCCTTGCAGACCTCTGCTGGTTTTATTCCCAGCTTTGAATGGTGAGGTGATTTGTACTGCCAGTCACAGTACAAATGAGTTTTTATCCTAGGTTTTCTGTTTACTTTTCTATATATATGTCCAGGATGAATCCTATAGAGCCCCCCCCCCCCCTTAACATGGCATATGTTGGAATGTCACTGTAGGTATTCAGACTGCTCAGTCATCATCAGAACACTTTTCCTTCCTGATGTACTCTTCATCCCGGTCATTGTCTAACAATCTCTGTTATGGCATTGTTTTTGAGTTTTTTTTATGCACATATCTTGCCTGGGATCTGCGATTCTGTGTTGCTAAGGAATTTTCCTTCTTTCAGTCTCATCAAATACTTATGTCCCAACAACACTGCTGTTGTCTTCAGCACTCTACCTCCTTTCATAATTTCAGCTCCATTATATTCTGTAATTTTATTCAGTTTCCATCATTATCTTCTCTCCAAAGCCCTCCTTTTCCATACACCCACACTGATAAAGAATGCTGCCAATTGCAACTTGATGAGCTATACACCTTCCCCCGGCAGCATTTATATCAGCTGCTTCTCATCCAAAGGAAAGTGTCAGTTTGCAAACACCTCTGCCCCCCCCACTCGATGGGCACATCCGTCCTCCCCTGCCAGCTCCAACAGACACCTAAAGCAATAATCAAACCTCAGTTCCGCAGGACCATAGTTGGGGCTTTGTCCCTTTATGCCATTGGAGTTCACCCTTCTCCGCAATGATTTATACTACAGTATATACCTCACCTGTTGACTATTTCTGCCCTTCCCATTTCCCCAAATCACTGTTTATATTCTGTTATGTTATATGCTGCTGATGTCCTTCAAGGATGCATCTGCAGTCATAACAAATGGGTTGTCCTGTCGTCAGGCAGCCCTTCGGTCGGCCGGATTCCAAAGTCTAGGTCCGGCTTCGGCTGATGTCGCACTTCACCCGACATCATCTCTGCTGGTCTTCGGGTATAAAGGCATCAGCCGACGCCATTTTCCTCAGTCTTTCTTGCCGCATGGCGCCCAAAGCAGAAGCTGTTCGCAAGTGCCGGTCGGTCAGATCCAGAGATTACTACTACCGAATACTACTTCGAATGCTTCTAAAAAGCTAAGTACCCCGTTGGGGACTCTTTCTTGCCTCAGCCGATGTCAGAAAAAGTAAATAACTGTTTAACTTCTGGGAAACAAATACCTCATAAAGATTTCCACTCTTACTGCCTACCGTGTTTAGGCCCAGACCACGACGTAGCAGCCTGTTTAGCCTGTGCTTCCTTCAACCGACAACGCTTAGGCCGGTCGGAGTTTGCTGAACAGTTTTTCGGCTCAGATTTTGCGTACATTATGCCGTCGGATCCTCCGACTACCCAAATTGTTAAAAAACGCAAAGAAAAAGACCGACACTCGCGGTCCGCGGTTTCAGCCGAAACCACGGTTAAGCAAGCATGAGTGTCTCGGTTTCGCCGAAACCGAGAAAACGGGTCAATCTTCAGCCGAATCCATGACTACTACCGAGGCTCCTGCTACCTTAGTTGAATCGGCCTCTGAAGTTTTGCCTACTACTGTGGTTCCTAGTGAATTATCAGACACCATCCCTTTGGATGTCTCTACCCCAGCACGTGGTGCTGCTAGGCCTCCTGCAGCCATGTCTATAAAGGCCTTTGCCAGGGCTAAAGCAGCTAAAACTGTTAAATCAGTGCCTGTTAAGCCCCCCTCACACAGGCCCACTTTTAGTTCACAAATGCTTACTCTGGCAGAGGATTTAATCTCCTTAATTAGGGGATCCCAATCTCACCCAGACAGGGCCTCTCAGCCTCCAGAAAAGAGACCTAGAGCAGAGCCCCCCGAGCCAGTGTCATCTGATGATTCTTCGGATGACTCAGACATTACAGATCAGCCAGAGGCTCCTTTTTCTACTTATGAAGATTCCGATGCTGAAGAATCCATTCCATCTGCCTCTTCACCAGAGGAATTTTCCTTTGGGGAAACCTTACATGCCATGAGAGAACAATTCCAATGGCAGGGACAAGATTTCTCAGATTCAAGAAAAAGGCTTAGGACCTTTCTGCACTTACCACAACATAGGCCCTTAGCTATACCTCCAGTTCTGCCTGTTGTGGATGATGCATTTAATGATGTTTGTACTGCTCCTGATACTTTACCTCCAGCCCCTGCCAAACCAGATAGATTTTACAGGGTGCCAGACACTCATCACCACCTATACAAGGCCCCACTTGCAGATCCTGAGACTATATCCCAGGGGCCTAAGGCAGTAGCTTCGACCTCAGCAAAAAAACCCTCTCCCTTCTGAAAGGGAATCCAGGTCCTTAGAGAGATGGGGGAAAAAAGTTTACACCTCTGCTACTCTCTCAGCTAGAGCTTTAAACTGTCAGTTTCATATGATCCAATACCAAGAGTTTATGCTTGATCAGTTAACTAAGAAGCTGTCCTCTGATGACTCCTTAGATAAGAAATATGTTTTAGAAATGGTGAATAACATTCAGCAGGTTAGTAACCATTCTTTAAAATGTGGCTATGATGCACTGGAGGCTTCATTTAGATCAGCCATGACTGGCACAGTGATAAGAAGGCATGCATGGTTGAAAGAACAGGTCTTGCCGGATCATGTTAAAGCAAAGCTGTTAGATGCTCCTATGGATAAGGCCAGTCTATTTGGTACCCCTGATCAGCAAGTAATGAAGAAAATGGAAGAGAAGGCAAAATCTGTACAAACAGTTAAGGATTTCTTACAGGTTCAGCCCCCAAGGTTTAGCAGGAACTGGCCTGCCAAAAATTGGTCCTTTCCAGACTCCTCAAAATCTCAAAGAGGCAGGAATAGACGCTCTAGGGGCAGAAATCAATCCACAGGAGGTGCCTACAGAGGACGCCAGTGGCAAGGCAATAACCAGCGAGGCACAGACACAACCACTGCCACTGCAACAGGACAATCACAGTGACTTGGCTCTGACACCGCCAGGGAGCAAATAGCAGCCCCTTTAGGCGGAAAGTTAGCCTTATTTTCGAAAAATTGGCACTATATCACAAAAGACAAGTGGATTTTGCAAACCATAGACCAAGGCTACAGGTTCCACTTCCACACCTTACCAGTAAAAAGAGGAATGCCAAATCTACCTCCAAATCAAAAAACAGAAGCTCTAAAGCAGATAGCTCAATTAACAAAGATGAGAGCTGTGGAAAGAGTACCAATAACAGAACAGGGCAAAGGATTCTACTCCAGACTCTTCCTAGTACCAAGAAAAGAGAAAAGTTGGAGACCTATTCTCGACCTGTCCGTCTTAAACACATACATCATTGTCCCAATATTCAAAATGCTGACCCTACAGCAACTTCTTCCCATGCTGGGCAAGGAGTGTTGGCTGGTAACTCTAGATCTCAAGGAGGCATACCTGCACGTCCCCATACGACCAAATTGCAGAAGATACCTCAGATTTCTTGCAGGATCAGAGCATTATCAATTCTCAGCATTGCCCTTTGGCTTATCTACTGCCCAGAGTATTCACAAAATGCCTGGCATCAGTAATCGCCATTGCAGGCTACAGGAATCCAAATTTATCCATACCTGGACGACTGCCTGTTACAAGCGGACAACAAAAGCAAGCTGACAACAGATTTACAAAGAGTCATTTGCTTACTACAAGTCCTGGGATACACAGTCAATTTAAAAAAGTCAAGACTGATACCATTCCAGACAAGAACATTCTTGGGTGAATTGGACACAGTAAAACAAATGGCATTCCTAACTGCAGAAAAACAAGAACAACTCCCTCTTTACTTCTTGGCATTAACAAAGCAGAACAAACTAACAGCAAGAAAAGTACTGCAGGCCTTGGGCTTCATGGCATCATGCATAATCCTGGTCCCCATGCCAGACTGCATATGAGAAAGCTACAGTGGTACCTAAAGAATTTATGGTCTCAACACAGGCACAGCTTAGAAACCGAAATCCCACTAATCCCATGCCTGAAACAAGAGTTCCTATGGTGGGCTGAAGCATGCCAGTCAAACCCAGGCTTGCCCTTCCACAACTTTCAAGCAAACCAAACCATCACAACGGACGCCTCAGACCTAGGCTGGGGGGGCGCACATGTTGGACAAATGCATACAAGGATTGTGGACTCCAGACCAGCTGCACCTGCACATAAACCAAAAAGAAATGCTGGCAGTAAAACTAGCAATCCAGAAATTCAGACCATTCCTCAAAGAAGGCCATTTAATGATAAGGACAGACAACACCACAGTCATGTGGTACATCAACAAACAGGGAGGCACTCATTCATACCCCTATGCAGAATGACTCTGGACCTTTGGAATATGGCTCTGAGCTACAACATCCAGTTACAGGCAATATTTGTGCCGGAAAAAGAAAACACCCTAGCAGACATGTTAAGCAGAACCACCTCGGATGCTCACGAATGGATGCTACACCCGGACACCTTCAAGGCCATCACAAAGAAATGGGGAATGCCACAAATAGACCTATTCGCATCCCCACTCAATCACCAGCTCAAAAAATTCTGCACAAGGACATACCACCCACTTGCATGGAAGGTGGACTCTCTATCCTTCAGTTGGGAAGGCCTGACAGCATATGCATTCCCACCTCTTCCTTTGATGTACAAGGTACTACTGAAAATCAAAGAGGAACGTCCAAGGATAATTCTGATAGCTCCGAATTGGCCAAGACAACACTGGTATCCATTGCTGAGGAGCATGTCTCAGGGGAGAATGTGGTCAATACCCCTGATGCCTTTGATGTTAACACAGAACAATTACAACATCATGCACCCAAACCTAAAAACCTTGCAACTGACTGCCTGGAACATCACATAACAGCAACTAACCCAGACTTATCCCAAAGGGTTAAAGACATTATCCTTGAAGCCCGCAGACCTTCAACAAGAAGGAACTATGCAGGAAAATGGAAAAGGTTTGTCATTTGGAGTACTGAAAGAGGAAAAGATGTGTCGAACATAGATATTGCTAACATCCTGGAGTACTTGGCAGAGCTTCTACATACAGGCCTGTCCTATTCCTCCATCAAGATACATGCATCAGCTATTTCCGCAGAATACAGCCTCGATCAACCTGTCTTTTCGCATCCTCTACTCAGGCAGTTCCTCAGAGGGATCAAGAATGTAAAACCTCCTAGGAAACCACCATTACCAGCATGGGACTTGAACTTTGTGCTAGAAAAATTGACACTTCCTCCATTTGAACCAGCAGCAACAGCAGATCTTCAACACCTATCATGGAAAACTGCTTTCCTACTGGCAATTACTTCAGCAAGGAGGGATGTTCTTCATCTCACATTGCTGCAGTCCTTACACTTGGGTAGTCCGCTGTCCTCGGTCGGCCCGAATATCAAAGTATTAGGCTGACGTCGGTCAAGGCGCTTAAGACTGACATCAGGACGTCAGGGTACAAATGCGCATGACCGACGTCATATCCTCAGTCTTTTTGCCGCATGGTCCGATGCAGAAGCAGCGTTGCAAGTGCCGCTCGCTCTGAAATTTTTCAATTCGAGTTTCAGACCGAGTCAAAGTTGGCTAAGTACCCGTTGGGGAATATTTTAGTTTTTCTTGCCTCAGTGGTTTACCGGATGTCAGAAAAGTGAATAACTGTATTTCTTGTGGGAAACAGATACCACATAGAGATTATCATACTTTGTGTATTCCTTGTTTGGGGCCTGAGCACGACGTTGTTGGGTGTCGCTTTGTGCTAGGTTCAATAAACGCACTATTGCGAAGGTTAGATTGTGCCAGGTTGGTCTTCGAAGCGGTGCAATTATAATATGCCGCCGGATGCTCCGACGCGCTTCAAGAAGCGCAAAGACAAAGCAGCTAAACCCAGGCAAGAAGAGTTGTCCGCACGGACGCCGGTTCTTTAGAGGTGTCAGTGGAACCGTGGTTCCGCGGAGGTTTCTCTGGAGTCCCAGGGGGAGACTTTGTTATTGCAGGATGTGGCCTCTCAGGAGGCAGGTCAGGCTGAAGGGGCTTCTCAGGTTACTGTACTCCCCTCCCTTCCTAGGGTGGTTAGGCCCTCTCCTTCTGTTTCCAAGGCTTCTCCCAGAGGCAGGCCAGGTTTAGCTTCTGTTGGTGTCACTCCTAGTTCTTCAGGATCTGTGCCCAAGAAGCACATGCTTAAAATGGCAGATTTAATTACTTTGATTAGAGGTTCTTTGCCCCCTCCTGATAAGAGGCCTAGGGTGGAACCAGAGTTGGGGAGTTTTGAGCAGGCTTCGGATGTTTCAGAGTCTTCGGCTGAAGACTTGCAGGAGTATTCTCCTTATTCTGATTCTGATGTGGATGATTCTACTCCTTCTGCTTCTCCTCCAGAGGATTTTTCTTTTTCAGAGACTCTTCATTCCATGAGGGAACATTTTAAGTGGGAAGGTCAGGACTTCTCTGATTCCAGGAAAAGGCTTAGGGAATTTTTGCTTTTACCCCAGCATAGGCCTTTGGCTATACCTCCTGTTCTGGATGTTGTGGAAGATGTGTTTGCAGAGGCTTCTCTTAATCCTGATTCTTTGCCTCCTGCTCCTGTTAAACCGGATAGGTATTACAGGGTGCCTGAAGCTCATAAATATCTTTATAAGAGTCCTAGGGCGGACCCAGAAACTGTTAGTCAGGGACCTAAGGGTGTCAAGGCCTCTGTTGTTAAAAATCCGGTTCCTCCAGATAAAGAGGCCAGGGCTTTGGATAGATGGGGAAAGAAAGTCTATACTTCTTCCACCTTAGCTATGAGGGCTTTGAATTGCCAGTTTCACATGTTGAAATATCAAAACTATCTACTTTCTCAATTGAAGTCTAAGGTAGATGCTCTGGAAGGTATTGCGTGTAAAGAATTACAAGATTTGGTACATGTTTCTGAACAGGTGGGTAAGCATTCTTTACAATGTGGTTTTGATGCTGTACAGGCCTCGTCTAGGGTGGCTGCCACTGGGTCATTTCTTCGCAGGCACGCCTGGCTGAGGGATCAGAATTTATCTGACCATGTTAAGGCAAGGATTTTAGATGCTCCTTTACAGTCTGATGTGTTGTTTGGTTCACCTGTGGAGGCAGTCTTAAAGAAAATGGAAGACAAGGCTAAGTCTATGCAGACTGTTAAAGATTTTTTGCAAGTTCAGCCTCCGAAGTTTAGTAGGAATTGGCCTGCTAAGGGGTGGACGTACCCTTCTTATGATTCACAGTCTAGGGGTAGATCTAGGCATGGTAGGGGCAGAGCTTAGGGCTTTTTCAGGCCTAGAACAGGGAGTTCACCTGCACAGTCTTCGGGTGAGGGCAGGGGCCAGTCCTTTCGTAAACAGGCCCAATGACCTACCTTTTCAGCTGCCAGAGCCTTCTCGTCTGGCAGCACCTTTGGGAGGAAGGTTGGCACTCTTCAAGGAAAATTGGAGTTTAATTACCCAAGACAGATGGGTATTGGATATCATACACCAAGGTTACAAGTTTTATTTCCATACCTTGCCTCCTTTCAAAGGCATGCCAGACGTTCCTCCTCAGCAAAGAATAGAGGCTCACAAACAAATTTCTCTGCTGCTTCAAATAGGGGCCATACAGCCGGTCCCTCTGCCAGAACTGGGCCTAGGATTTTACTCTCGCCTGTTCCTAGTACCAAAGAAGGGGAACATGTGGAGACCAATTTTGGATTTATCTATCCTCAACACTTATCTGGACATTCCCAAGTTCAAAATGTTGACGTTACAACAGCTTTTACCTCTGCTGGGCAAAGATCACTGGATGGTAACTCTGGATCTCAAGGAGGCTTACCTTCATGTTCCTATCAGGCTAAGTTGCAGGAAGTATCTGCGCTGGCTGGGACTTCTCATTATCAGTTCTCTGCATTGCCTTTTGGCTTATCTACTGCGCCCAGAGTGTTCACGAAAGTTCTGGCTCCAGTGATAGCTTTCTTCAGGCTAAAAGGAATACAGATCTATCCTTATTTGGACGATTGCCTGATTCTGGCTCAAGGAAGGGACTTAACTTCTTCATCATTTGCAATATGTGATAGCAGTGCTAAGATGCCTGGGGTATTCTGTGAACGAAATAAAGTCCAGTCTAGTACCCTCTCAGGACATGTGCTTTCTGGGTGTGAGACTGAATACAGCATCCCAGATGGCCTTTTTGACCCCGGACAAACAAAAGAATCTTTCCCTTTACTTCCATCAATTGTCTCATCAGGCCAGGCTGACTGCAAGGACAGTCCTTCAAGCCTTGGGGTTCATGGCATCTTGTATTCTGGTGCTTCCCAATGCCAAACTGCATATGAGGAAGCTACAATGGTATCTCAAAAATGTATGGACACAGCACTGCGAGGATATGGACACTGTCCACTGTCATTCAGATAATACCTTGCATTCAAAAGGAATTTTTGTGGTGGGCTCAGGAATGTCACCTAAACAAGGGACTCTCTGTGACCCGGCCAGAGGCGAGTCAGATTCTAACGACAGATGCCTCAGACAAAGCTTGGGGAGCTCATCTAAATGGAAAGTGGATACAAGACACGTGGCCTGCCAGACTACAACATCTACATATCAACTTGAAGGAGATGTTAGCAGTCCAATTTGCATTAATAGCTTTCAAGGATTTACTTCTTCCAGGGCAGGTGTTGATTCTAACAGACAACACAACTGTCATGTGGTACATCAACAAGCAAGGGGGAACACATTCTTATCCTCTATGCAGGCAAGCAATGATTTTGTGGGAGACTGCTCTCAGTTTACAGCTAAATCTTCAGGCAAGGTTTCTGCCGAGCACAGAACTCCTTAGCAGATGTGTTGAGCAGACGAATTATGGATCCCCACGAGTGGAAATTGGATCCTCATGTATTTCAGAAATTGACAGTGTCATGGGGAACTCCAGACATAGATCTGTTCGCTTCTCCACTAAAGTACCAGCTGCCAAAGTTTTGCACAAAAAGGTTTCATCACACAGCCTGGAAAGTGGATGCTCTTTCTTTCAACTGGAGCAATCTTCATGTGTATGCCTTTCCTCCTCTGCCTCTCCTCCCAAAGGTACTCCTAAAGGTCAGACAGGACAAGCCAAAGATGATTTTAATAGCTCCAGATTGGCCTCGACAGCACTGGTACCCATTACTGAGAAGTCTGGTACGGGAACCTCCATGGCCTTTGCCTTCGATTCCACACCTGCTGTCTCAGGAGAACAGTCATTTACTCAATGTCAAACTTCACTCTCTTCACCTAACAGCCTGGCATATTCTGTTTTGAACCCTGGAGGGTCTCAGCTTCCACAGCAAGTTTTGAATGTTATTTTGGAGGCCAGAAGGCCTAGTACAAGGAAAGTGTACGCAGATAAATGGAAGAGATTTTTATTTTGGAGTACAGCAAAGGAATTTGATGTTTCTGAGCCTAATTTAAGTGTGGCTCTTCAATATCTTACTGAGTTACTGGACAAAGGTTTGTCCTTCTCTTCTATTAAGGTTCATGCTGCAGCAATTTCTGCTCACTATGACTGTGACCCACCATTGTTTTCTCATCCTTTGTTCAAGCAATTCCTTAGAGGGGCAAAGAATATAAGACCCCACGTAGAGCTCCTACTCCTGCTTGGGATCTCAATTTTGTGTTGGAGAAACTCACTCTACAACCTTTTGAGCCTGCAGCTACTGCCGAGTTGAAATATTTATCATGGAAGACTGCTTCTTTGTTGGACATTACCTCTGCAAGAAGGGTTTCTGAATTACAGGCCCTTATGGCGTTGAGCCTTTCTTAATTTTCCATAAGGATAGGGTATCTTTATGCACTAATCCTTCCTTTATGCCTAAAGTGGTTTCTAGTGTGGCTTTAAACCAAACTATTCATTTGCCTACTTTTTATGCAAATCCCCAAAATAAAGGGGAAAAGATTTTGCACACTTTAGATGTACACAGGCAGTTGCGATATTATTTGAGCAGAACTAAAGGGTTCAGGCAGTCTCAGCAGTTATTTGTTTCATTTGCTTTGAGTTCTCAGGGCAAGCCTGTGTCAAAACAAACTATTTCTAAGTGGATTGGGTTTTGCATTGCTTTCTGTTATTCCCATCATGGTAAGGAGATTCCAGCTGGGATTAGGCCTCATTCCACTAGGGCTACTGCCATTTCTACAGCTTTTTTAAGGGGGGTGGCAACTAAAGATATTTTGGAGGCAGCTACTTGGAGTTCAGTGCATACTTTCTCTAAGCATTATCACCTTCCACTTTACTCTAAATCTAGGGCTGGTTTTGCCACTGCAGTTTTACAGGGCATTTTGGCAGCTCCTGCTGCTTTGTAGTTTTGCCATCCTCCCTTACCTCTGCTTTGGGATTCTACCCAAGTGTAAGGACTGCAGCAATGTGAGATGAAGAACATAGTACAGTTTTGTACCTACCATAAATGTAGATGTTCGAAGATCCACATTGCTGCAGTCCAATTTACCCTCCCTCCTTCCCCTCTGTAGTTAGAGGTTGTGTGGGTTGGGTTGTAAATATTGTGTATATTGTATATATTGTACATATAATTAGTGCAAGGGTGGTTGGTTGGTTTTTGCTGTCTTTTGGTTTTGACCTTTCTTTTTAGGGTCTTCTGACATCTGGGGCAAGAAAAGACTGAGGATATGACGTCGGTCATGCGCATTTGTACCCTGACGTCCTGATGTCAGTCTTAAGCGCCTTGACCGACGTCAGCCTAATACTTTGATATTCGGGCCAACCGAGGACAGCGGACTACCCAAGTGTAAGGACTGCAGCAATGTGGATCTTCGAACATCTACATTTATGGTAGGTACAAAACTGTACTTTTCGGAACTACAGGCCTTAATGGCAGTACAGCCCTTCCTAATCTTCCATCAAGATAGAATGTCCATGAGAACTAATCCTACATTTATGCCTAAGGTGGTATCCAGAGTGTCTTTAAACCAGGCAATCCACCTACCTACCTTCTTTCCCAATCCACAGAACAGGGGGGAAAGACTGCTGCATACCTTGGATGTACATAGACAGTTACGCTACTACCTGGACAGAACCAAAAGTAACAGAAAAACTGACCAGCTTTTAGTAGCCTATGCAACAGGAAGGGAAGGAAAAGCAATTTCCAAACAGACAATCTCCAAATGGATAGGAAATTGCATAAGATTCTGTTACTCCTACCATGGAAAACCAATTCCACAGAACATAAGACCTCATTCTACAAGGGCTACAGCCACTACCACAGCTTTCTTACGAGGAGTGGCAACCAAGGACATTATTGAGGCGGCTACTTGGACCTCCGTGCATACATTTGCCAAGCATTACAATTTACCTCTATACTCTAGATCCCGAGCAGGGTTTGCCACTGCTGTATTGCAAGGGATCCTAACTACACCATAATTCTTCTTCCTCCTCCCTAGTTTGGCTATGGTATTCTACCCATTTGTTATGACTGCAGATGCATCCTTGAAGGACATAGTACAGTTTTGTACCTACCATAAATGTAGATGTCCGAACAGGATAGCATCTGCAGTCAGGATTACCCACCCTCCTTCCCCTCTGTGGTACTCCTAGGGTATGTACCCTCCTAATAGCTAGCTGGGGGGGGAGTCTCTTATGGTGTATTTGTTTGTATATATGTACATACATGCTTATTTTTGTGTTTGCCTTCTACTATTTTGGAAACATTGGCATTTATCCAAAATTTAGCTTTCCAAGAGGGCAACTGGCATCTGGGGCAAGAAACACTGAGGAAAATGGCGTCAGCTGATGCCTTTATACCCAAAGACCAGCAGAGATGACGTCGGGTGAAGTGCGACATCAGCCGAAGCCGGACCCAGACTTTGGAATCCGGCCGACCGAAGGGCTGCCTGACGACAGGACAACCCATTTGTTATGACTGCAGATGCTATCCTGTTCGGACATCTACATTTATGGTAGGTACAAAACTGTACTTTATCCACCTTTCTGTAGTTAAAGGCTGTCTTTACCTATCATTGATTTGCCCACTTTTAGTTGCTGTAGTTGTTAATGTTTTGATATACAGAATGATGTTTTACTGAAGCTAAATGAGTATGTTTGGATTTTAATTAATTAGTACACTATTAGGAAATAAAGCTAGAAAGTATGTGATGAAGATAAGGACATTAGAGAGGTGAGGTAGAATTCTGAATGCAGCAGACTTTCTTAGTTAATGTCTTCAGGGAATAGACTGTTGCTACATTTGTAAAGAATTATATTTCATCAAAAGGTGAATACATATTTTATTCTCAACTTCTGTTTTCTTAAACTACAGAAATCTAGAAAACATGTATGAAACAGTGCCTTTCCCACGTACCTGCTTCTACATTCTGCTGCCTGATAATTAACATTAGCATTTGAAGTCACACTGCAACTAAACTTCATTTCCAGCCCAAGTATTATTTTTCCATCAGTACCCAGAGCAGAGATTCACATGAAGCAGATTCAGTTGTTCTTCAGGATGACTGGTGTTCTAAAGGACCTGTTCAGAAAGGCATACATGTACTTTGGTTTGATAATTTACCTTTCACAGTAGGTTGATGATAACCCTGTGCTGAGAAGTGGGGATGTGGCTGGATTATGTATAGAAACGGGGATTGATAAAAAATGGGAAATTATTAATAGTTGAAGTTTTATAAACCTTTCATTGCAGGATGGATCTAATTTATTTATTTATTTTATTTCTTTTGTTTACTGGGAAAATCTGACTGTGTAGTCAACATACATAGCCCCTTATTTGAGAAGGCCCAGGGAGAAAAGCTCAAGAAAGTGTACACTAAAAAACTACATGTGAGATAAGAAAAGCAAACTAAAAAAAATATTATGTCAACATATGAATACATACAGTTCATAGAAATACAGTGAATAAGAATAGGTAACAAAAGTAAGGAAAAGTGCTAAAATTTAAAGTGCCAGAGTAAAGGTACTAAGGTTAAAAACAATCTGATCTGAGGACAGCAGCGTTAGGCTTCAAGATGGCAGAGGAATGCATGCACATAGGTTGACATAAAACGTGACAGTTTCCTTGTACATTGAGAAAGCTGTGGTTAAGCTGATGTGATACAGATTGCGCTTGGATATGCTTATTTGTGTTAAATTAAGTTTTAGAAAATACTAGGTTAACACCATTGCAAGGGGTAAGTTATTAGAAAGAGAAGTTTGACATGATTGTCTGATAGGTGATGAAGAGGGAAAGAATGAAGAAAATATAAGATTAAACCTAGTGTTGGGAGGTAGAATCTATTAAGAAAGGATGGGGAGGATAAGAAAGTTATTGACTTCAAGTAAGTAAGAAAATGTAATGTTAATAGGCATGGCCTGTTGTCATAGGCTGTGATAAAAGCAGTAAGGAAGAGATGGGGTAGAGTGAAAGATCTAAGATAAAATGAGAAGGATGTTGAGAAGTATTGTGATGCGAGGTTGGGTGAGGAAGCTGTTTTGGGAGGAAAGGTATTTTGGAACAATAAGGTTGCATGTAATACTTCATTATAGCTTTGGGGGCTGGATATGTTCCTTAACATGACTGGTCTCCTAAAGAACCAGTCATCACTGAGACAGCTTCAGTTCATATCTGTAGATACACCTTTGGAGAAGAGCAGCGCACATGTAAGAGTGAATAACTGCAGTCCATTAAAACTTTGCTTTTGCTGCTATAAGTGTAAGGCATGGGCACATGTTTTCATCTCTTGCCTCATTGGTATATAAATAGTGCCATATTAAAGCTAAAGTGATATCTTTTTACCATTTTTGTTTTGTTTGCCGTTTGTTGCAGATTGTAAGAAGCCCTGAAGAAATCTGCAAGTTCATATATGGCACACTTTTCAGTGTACAGTACCAACAACTGTCAGAAGGCAAGAGTCTGTGGGATATAGTGAAAGATGCTTTAGAATATTTGATTGAAAAATGTCTGATAACAGCTAAAAAAGGCTGTGAGAATGAAGGACAAGAAATTAGCTGTATTCTAGAAATTACACAGCTGGGTCATGCTACCTATAAAGGTAAGACGTTTACATTGATTAAATCAGTCATATCTCTTTTATTTGTTATTGTTTTGCTTACTTCATAATTCTTTCTCTGTTAACCAGGACCTTATACTTGTGACCGGGTTGGTTGTTAGCACTGTATACTGCGAAACAGCAAACTGTACATTTCAGTAATAACATTCATTTATTGGAGTTATTTTACAACTCATTAAGTGGGCTGGTCTGTGACCACACAGGCATGAAAAGTTTCACCAAGAATGGTTTTTCCCCCCACTACTTGTCTGAGCAACAGGAATTAATTACATATTTACACTTGTTGAATAGTGTACAGTACAGTAACATCTTTCAACACATACAAGACAGTTAAAGCCTAACAGACAGTGTAAAGAATACTTGGATAAATTATCCTACTGAAAAGTTAAATCTTTTTTAGCATTCAGAAGGTTGATGTTTGCAGTGTGTCTGAAGCTTATCCTATAACATTGTTCCACATAGAATTTAAACAAGCTTTGAACAGTTGTATTTGTTATAAATTGTTTCCTGTCATAACATGGGCCTGAGACTGGTATAGCTTATTGATATTATGAACTCTTATATGATGTATTTATATGTGTATATATATGTGTGTATACATATATGTACATATGTATCTTATATGATGCATTTGATATTGTCCTCTTGATATGAAGAACAAATTGAATACATCTATACCTGGACGTGGAGTGTATTGGCTAACTGGGACAGAACTTGGAGACGTCTGTGTGTTAAAGGCTTAAGCATGAAGCATGTTCATTTGTTGATATGCCAGGTTATCTGAATTCAGTAGCCTGTATTATTGATACCTTGTGAATCAAGAAATTGAGTTTTGTACAGTTGTCTAATTTTGAACTGAGCTGAAAAGCACTGAATGCATTTTTTCTGGAGCTGATAGTTAACCCTTTGTGTAGAAAGAAGTTCCAAATTGTGAATAGAGGGATTTACATGGAATGCTGTGTACACGTTAATGTCTGTCCTTAGGTAAGGAGCACCAGATCACCTGCACATATGTAGAGTAACTCTTTGATCAGTGCTAGCAGAGATGAAGTGACTGATAAAAAATACAAGAAAGGTAATGGCTTGAATATTAGCCATTGGGAAACTGCAATGCATGGCATTGTTTAATAATATGGTATTGCCATTTTAGACTGTAGCCACTTTGCCAAAATGGTAATCAGTAAGCCATCATGTTGAAACATTGTTGAAACCAAGCTCTTTCAACTGAATAAAAAGTAATTTGTGATCAAAATGCCCTCCTAGAGAATTCCACTGAGTAGACCAGTGTTTATATTTTTAGTCAATCCACCATTTACTATAAGCAGAGTGCTGGGACCTAGTCAGAAGCCCTGATTTTTTTAAATGAAGTAGACAGTTTGTTATGTAGTAACTGGGTAAATGACCTAGGGCCATGTAGCTTTTTCAGAAGGATCTTGGGCATAGAGCAAGAACACTACAGTACAGTACATTAGTAAACGCACATTCATATTTTATATTTGGTGTCAGGTTAGATGTCTACCTGCAGATCATTAGTAGTTACACGTACAAATTAACAATAATGGGTGGGGATCCACATTTAAGTATGTCTTTTTTAAACACCTTTATTAAATTATCACCTAAGACATAGGTAAACATACATTAACAGAAAAGAAAACAATCCATTTCATTTTTTCTTTTAAATACAATATAGACTGTTCATGTTTCACTGTTGCAGTCATCACCTATGGGTTATCCCTACTGTGGCAGCCCTCGGCCGGCCCAAATACCAGAGTCAATGTTTTTGTACACCAGCTGCTGTCGCCTGTAGCCTGACGTCAGGTCGTCAGTACTATAAATGAAGGCAGACCATGTCATTACATCTGTCTTTTTTGCCGTGGAACCCGTAGCAGAAGCAATTTGCACGAGTGCTGGTCGGTCACTACCAGAAGTCAGACTTCAGCAGAAAATATCTACAGCTAAGTACCCCATTGGGAACCCTTTTTTCTTGCTCTAACCGATGTCCAAAAAAGTTAACAATTGTCTTGCCTGTGGAAAGCAGATCCCACACCGAGACTTTCATTCCTGCTGTATCACCTGTTTAGGCCCAGACCATGACGTCCCTTGTTGCTGGTTCTGTGCTCTCTTTAATGCAAAAACCATTCACTGTAGAGCTGTTTTTGTAGACAATTATTTTCATATTCTGTCTTCAAATTCCGATATGGCATCCATCAGCCAACAATCCGCCGATATTCCGAAAAAACATAAAGATAGGGACAGGCCACACAAGGCTAAGCCTTCTGACGATGCATACTACCGCTAAACAAGTCATCACTTCTCCAGAATTCAGTGAGGTGCTTTCGCAGCCCCTGATGCCCGACTCGCTTTCTACACAGGCCTCTGCCGAAACCCTTTCAGAGTGTGGTATGCCGCAGAAATCCAGTTTGTCTTCCGAGCCTTTGGCTGTCTCTGCCTCGGTTAGGTCCGGAGCTGCGAAACAGGCACTGGCTTCCAAGAAGACTGTTCGCACTACCGATTCCACAGAAAAAACAATGTCTTCTCTTCCGACTACCGTTTCTCAGAGACTGATGGATTCTTTCAGGCCTCAAAGCCAGGCCACTCCTAAGAAATCTGCTTCAAGCCAGCATCTTGCTGCTGCTCCGCCATCCCAAACTCAAATGCTTAAAATGGTGGAAGATCTCATCTCCCTTATCCGAGGTACTCAAGCCCCACCCCTAAAAGGAAAAGGCTTCCTTCTCTAGAAATTTTGACAGACCAAGAGTCTGAGGAATCTGATTATTCTGGTTTTGAAGAGGAACAACATCCCTTAACAGTTTGAGGATTCAGGTGCAGAGGAATCCATCCCCTCTGCCTCCCCTCCAGAGGACCTTTCCTTCAGGGAAACCCTCCACTCCGTCAGGGAGCATTTTCAGTGGGAATCCCAGGACTACCCACAGTCAAAGAAACAACTTAGAGAGTTTCTGGACCTGCCACTGCACAGACCCCTGGCCATCCCTCCTATTCTAGAAGTGGTGGATGATGTTTTCCTTGAATCCAGTTTAGCCCCTGATGCCCTGCCTCCTGCTCCAGCTAAACCTGACAGGTACTACAGAGTACTGGATTCTCACAAATACCTGTACAAGAACCCTGCTGCAGACCCTGAGGTCATTACACAGGGACCCATAGGAGCTAAGACTAGTGCTGCCAAGAATCCTCTTCCTTCTGACAAAGACTCCAAAGCTCTGGACAGATGGGGTAAGAAAGTATACACATCTGCAACCTTGGCTATCAGAGCACTCGATTGTCAGTTCCATATGTTAAAATATCAACAACACACCTTGGATCAAATAGAAGAAGATTGCTACCTCTCCTGACGGTGCCAACTCAAAAGAGCTGGCAGAATTACTTCAGTCTGCTGGTCAAGTGGCCAAGCACGCATTACAATGTGGATATGACGCCCAACAAGCCTCTAACAGGGCAGCAGTGACAGGATCTGTTATTAGAAGACATGCATGGATGAAGTAACAACCTCTCCCTGATCATGTCAAGTCTACGCTTATTGATGCACCCCAAGATAAGAAACACCTGTTTGGGGAAAAAGCAGAAGAGGTGCTTAAAAAGATGGAAGACAAAGTAAAATCTATGCAAACAGTTAAAGATTTCTTTCAAGTTCAACCGCCCAGATTCAGCAGAAACATCCCCTCTAATAACTGGGCCATCCCTGCACCCAGCAAACAAGGTCAAAGTAAGCCCCGCAGGGACAGGACATCTAGGCCCCTATCCCAGGGCCAGCAAAGAAGCAAACAATGGACCACTTCTGCCTCTAAGGCAGGGAGTTCTAAGCCAATCTTCTATGGTAAACACTCACAATGACTCCCCCTCCCCCCTGCCCTCCTTTCACTCATCTAAAACTAGGAGGAAGGCTCACCCTCTTCAAGGACAATTTGGTCTCTATAACCAAGGACCAATGGGTATTAAAAATAATTTCTCAGGGATGCAGATTCTCTTTCAGCGAACTCCCCAAACCAGTGGGCAGAGGCATTAAAACAGGTAAAAACACTAATATCCCAGGGGGCAGTAGAACCTGTCCCTCCGGATCAAACAGGAAGAGGTTTTTACTTCAAACTATTCCTTGTTCCCAGAAAAGAGGGCACTTGGTGCCCCATCCTGGATCTATCCAAATTGAACACATCCTTGGTGGTCCCCAGATTCAAAATGCTAACCTTTTAGCAGCTCCTGCCTATGCTCACACAAAATGCCTGGCTGGTGGCGCTAGACCTAAAAGATGCCTACCTCCACATCCCCATCCGGGAATTGTGCAGAAAATTCCTCTGCTTCAGAGCAGGCTATCAGCACTTTCAGTTCTCTGCATTGCCCTTTGGCTTATCTACTGCTCCCAGAGTATTCACCAAATGGTTGGCTCTGGCTGTAGCAGTCTGCAGGCAGAGAAATATACAGATTTAACCTTACCTGTACGACTGCCTCATTTAGGTGAACAAGAAAGAAAAGTTGCTCCAGGATCTTCTCTTTGTCAAAAAACTCCTAACTTCCCTTGGGTTCGCCATCAACGAGAAAAAAATCAAAGCAAAACCCTACCAGTAAAATTAATTTCCTGGGAGCTGTGCTAGACAAAGAAACCCTAATGGCCTTCCTTTCTCCAGAAAAGCAGAGCATCCTTCCTCTGTACTTCACCCAGCTGGCTTCCAGAAATCACCTCACTGCGGGAAGGTCCTGGGATATATAGCATCTTGCATTCTTCTGCCAGGCTGTACATGTGAAAGCTTCAGTGGTACTTAAAGAACTTTTGGTGTCAGCACTCTCAGTCCCTAGAGACCTCTCTCCCACTGATTCCTTGCATAAGGGACAAATTTCTCTGGTGGGCAGGGGCCTGTGCCACAAACAAGGGTCTTCCCTTCATCTTCCACCCTTCTGGCCAGACCATCACCACAGATGCCTCAGACATAGCTTGGGGCACTCCACCTAGCAGACAGGTGTACCCAAGGGCTTTAGAATGCCCAGCAACTTCACTTGCACATCAACCAGAAAGAAATGATGGCAGTGCAAAACGCTCTAACTTTCTTCCAACCCCATCTCAGGCCAGGGGTCCTCCTTATAAAAACAGACAACGCCACAGTAATGTGGTACATCAACAAGCAGGAGGGCACCCAATCTTACCCCCTGTGCAGGTTACCCATGAGTCTGTGGCTTACAGCCACCTCCATGGGGCTACACCTGATTGCCCAATACTTACCAGGGATCAACAACACACTGGCAGGCCACCTAAGTAGAAACTTACTGGACCCCCATGAATGGCAGCTCCACAGAGAAATCTTTCTGTAAATCTTCCAGGAGTGGGGGACCCCAGAGGTGGACCTCTTTGCCTCGCGCCTCAACCACCAACTGCACAAGTTTTGTACCAGGGAGTATTGCCTCCGAGCTGGGAAGGTGGATGCCTTGACCTTCCCCTGGAGCTCCCTCTTTGTGTACGCATACCCTCCTCTGTCCCTTATTCCCAAGGTGCTGATCAAAATAAGAGAGGAGAGACCAAAGGCCATCCTCATAGTTCCAGATTGGCCCAGACAGCATTGGTACCCCTTACTATGCAGTCTGACCTTACAGCCCTCAAAACTGCTTCCCCTACATTCATGACCCAGGAGAGGGGGAAGTTACTGCACCCAGAACTACAGAGACTCAAACTTTCAGCATGACTCGTACACTAAAAGCTAGCAAGAAGTCACTGTTAAACAAACAGGTCCTGGACATCATCACAGAGGTCAGAAGGCCCAGCACAAGAAAATCTTATGCTGGAAAATGGAAAATTCTGCTCCTGGAAACAATCAAAAGGGGGCAGTACCTCCCAACCTTCTATCCTTCTCATCCTGGATTACTTTGCAGAGTTGCTCAATAGTGGCCTCTCCTTCTCCTCTATTAAAATCCATGCCTCGGCCATTTCTGCCTATTATGATTCAGATCCACCCCTCTTCCCTCACCCTTTGATTAAGCAATTCCTCAGAGGGGCTTCTAATATCAGGCCACCCAGAAGACCTCCTATTCCTCCCTGGGACCTGAATTATGTGTTAGGGAAACTAACCTTACCTCCTTTCGAACCTGCCGGCTTAACAGAATTGAAATACCTTTCCTGGAAGACTGCCTTCTTACTAGCTATCACCTCAGCTAGAAGGGTCTCAGAACTTAAAGCTCTCATGGCTGTTGAGCCCTTCATAATTTTCCATGCAGACAGAGTCTCCCTGAGGACTAATCCCTCCTTCATGCCCAAGGTGGTATCTGACGTGACCCTTAACCAGGCTATATATCTTCCCACCTTCTTTCCCAACCCTCAAAACAAGGGGGAAAGAATTCTACACTCACTAGACATGCACAGATAACTCAGATACTGTCTGGACCACCCTAAACCATTCAGAAAGACTGACCAGCTTCTGGTAAGCTTTGCCCCAGGGGCAGAGGGGAAGCCCATCTCCAAACAAACCATTTCCAAATGGATCTCACCGTGATTCCATTTTTGCTGCAGACTACATGGGAAACCTATCCCTAAGTTGTTCCGTACCCACTCCACTAGGGCAACCTCCATTTCCACTGCCTTCCTCAGAGGAGTACCTACCAGGGACATTTTGGAAGTGGCCAGCTGGACCTCTGTCCATACCTTTACAAAGCATTTCCAAATACCTCTCTTTGTTAAGTCTAAGGCAGGGTTTGCCTTTGCAATTCTGCAGGGCCTCCTGACCCCTACCTAGGACTCTACCTATCCTTCCACTCTCTACCTCAGCTTTGGTAACCCTCCCACAGGTGATGACTGCAACAGTGAAACACTAAGAACATAGTACAGTTGTGTACACTTACCTTAAATGTAGATGTTCGAGTATATTCACTGTTGCAGTCTTGGTTTCCCTCCCTCCATCCCCCCCTTTCACTTCTTCCCCTAGTGGGACACATGCTTCCCAAGGTGGCTCTTTGCCAGCAGAACCACTTCTCTCTTTTCCCTTGTGCTTCTGATGGATTAGGGCAATTAAAACTGATGTAATGACATTGGCTGCCTTGCTTTATAGTACTGACAACCTGACGTCAGACTACAGGTGACAGCAGCCGTCGCACAAAAACATTGACTCTGGTATTCGGGCCGGCTGAGGGCTACCACAGCAGGGATAACCCACAGGTGATAACTGCAACAGTGAATACACTCGAACATCTACATTTATGGTAAGTGCACACAACTGTACTTTGCATACATTTTTTCTACTATCATCAATCTTATATTCCCAAAAAATTGCTGAATTCCTGCTTTCTCTTAAACCTCACTCCTCTTCCACCTCCTGAGCATTATTATGCATGTATTGTTCCCACAATTTCCATTTACTTCTATGAAATTTGCTCTTCCCTTTTCTAAAGATCCCTCTTCCAGTTTTATCTCTTTTATAGTACTCAATATCTCACACTGGTGTAGATTTTGATTTCCATTTTCTAGTAATTGCTTTTTTGGCAGCCAACAGAATTGGACTTAATAAGGCCTTACTATGTCTAGGGAATTCAGATCCCGTATCCCAGCTCAAAACAATCATTTCCTTATTTGCAGCCACTTGCTCACCCAGTATTTCTGATAGAGTACTCCATAGAGAATTTTTAAAATCTGCCAACTCATTACACTTCCAAAACATATGGTCCCAGTTACCTCTTTCTAATCCATCACACTTCCGACGTTAGCTATCTACCTGAAGAAAAATTCTTTGAACCTTTAAATATACTTTTTCCAGAATTTTTGCCAAGTAATCTGGTCAGAGATAGCCTAGAAGTCCTCATGGATACAGTCATTTAGATTTTTAGGTTGATATTGCACAGTGACACATTTCCAGGCCTTTGTGCTGTGTTGTTTATCTGATAAGACACGGTATGTTTAGCGAGTCAGCTGAACAATTTTGGGTGTATTGCTAGTGACGTTGCTTTTTTTCCAGCTAACTTCAAAATATTTTTTTATTTTGAATCTTAAGGTGGATCAAAAGTAGAAACTGGGAACAGATATTGCTGATTGAAGGGAATTCAGAGGATGCCTAAAAACTCTGGACTACTGCTATTAAAATGTCTTTTTAAGAAAAATTACTTAAAGTTTTCCTTAAAATAAATTTTTTTAACAAAGTATTTTGTAAAGGTATTAAATCTTGACACAAGTAATGTCAACTAAAGCAGAGTTTTTAAACAAGTTTACATTGCATTTATTTTATATAGATTTTATATGAAATTTGCATTTACAGCTGATCTTTGTAGTTTAAGCGATGGTGTGCCTGTTCTTTTTAAACTACTGTATAGTCTTAATTGGTTTTTGTATCTCATTAGTGCCTTTAGGATATTTAAATGAAATGAACCATTTGTTATGTATTCTGCTGAAGTCCACATTGTGCTGTGGATGAAGGTGCTTAATCAATGGTTATTTTATTCCTATTAAAGTGTGTTTTTACATATACGTGAACGAGACTTTTTTTTTTCATCAGAGGAACTTTGTACAAACATCTTGGCGTTGCTCTGGGACATTTTTATTGAGTTGTTTAGTTGGAGGAATGTTTATATTTTAACTTTGTTTATTCTTATGTTTATAATTTGCCTCAACACAAGTCCTCATTGCACTTCTGTGACATTTGTGTATAAATCTGCAACTTTCTTGTCAGACTGTAGCAAATCTATGAGCCGCAAGTAAACCTTATAAAACTTGTTTTTTATTCAGTGATGTGTTAGCCAGGCCGTAGAATGTGAACTGTGTCTCTGTGATGTGATTGAGAAAGTTTGGAACTGTGCTTGCAACTCAGTTCCTCTGGGAAGTACAGAAACTGTATATACAATATAAAATGTGTAACCACTTTGTAAAAATTTAACTGTTTTGATGATGTTCATTGTGCATACAGCTGCAGTAATCACAGATGGGTTTTCTGCCGTCAGGCGGGTCCTCGGTCGGCCGAATTCCAAAGTCTAGGTCCGGCGTCGGTTGCTGTCGCTTTCTTTCCTGATGTCAGTGAGGCAGGGGTATACAAGACACAGCCGATGCCATTTTCTTCAGTCTTTTTTGCCGCGTGGTGCCCGAAGCAGAAGCAGTTCGCAAGTGCCGGTTGGCCAGCTCCTGAATTTATGAAAAATTGGAAACCGAAGTCTTCATTAACGCTAAGTACCCCGTTGGGAAAACATTTCTTGCCTCAGACCGATGTCAGAAGAAGTTAACAATTGTATTTCTTGTGGGAAGCAAATACCGCATAAGGATTTCCATTCCCTCTGCATACCTTGATGTTCATCGTGCATACAGCTGCAGTAATCACAGATGGGTTCTGTGCCGTCAGGCGGGTCCTCGGTCGGCCGAATTCCAAAGTCTAGGTCTGGCGTCGGTTGCTGTCGCTTTCCTTCCTGACGTCAGTGAGGCAGGGGTATATAAGACACAGCCGACGCCATTTTCTTCAGTCTTTTTTGCCGCGCGGTGCCCGAAGCAGAAGCAGTTCGCAAGTGCCGGTCGGCCAGCTCCTGAATTTACGAAAAATTGGAAACAAAGTCTTCATTAAAGCTAAGTACCCCATTGGGGAAACTTTTCTTTCCTCAGACCGATGTCAGAAAAAGTTAACAATTGTATTTCTTGTGGGAAGCAAATACCGCATAATGATTTCCATTCCCTCTGCATACCCTGTTTAGGCCCAGACCACGACGTCTCGGGCTGTCACTTTTGCGCTACTTTCAATAAACGCACTATTAAGCGTCGGGCGGAGTTCACCCAACACTTTTTTGGTAAAGCCTTTGATTATAAAATGTCATCGGAGACTCCGACTACCGTTTTTCCCAAAAAACGCAAGGACAAGGACCGACACGCAAGGCCCCGCGGTCCCCACCGAAACCACGCTAAAACCGGTTACACGTGGTCCGGTTCTCAGCGAGACGCCTATGCAGTCCTAGACTACCAACGACACTTCTTTGGCGGTGTCTTCTGTAACCGAGACCGCAGGTACCTCGGCCCATACCCAGACTACAACCACCAAAGCCACTGTGAACATTGAGCCTCCTAATGTGGACAGGTCCACTTCCACCCATGGTGTCTTTAGACCCTCATCTTCCTTTTCCATTAAGGCCTTTACTAAGTCCAAATCAGCCAGGCATCCCAAGAGGCCTGTTGCACAGGGCCCATCCCCAGGCCCCATGCCTAAAAAGCAGATGCTTAAAATGGCTGAGGATTTAATTACTCTTATCAGGGGTTCCCAACCCCCTCCAGACAAGAGACCCAGAGTGGAGGAAGATTCTCCCTCTTCTGATCAGGGCTCCATTTTTTCAGAACATTCTGATGTAGAGGAACATTCTTACTCCCCTTTTGAAGATTCTGATGCAGAGCAATCCATTCCTTCTGTATCTCCTCCTGAGGATTTTTCTTTTGGGGAAACCTTGCACACCTTGAGGGAACACTTCCATTGGGAAGGCCAAGACTTTTCAGATTCCAAGAAAAGGCTTAGGGAATTTCTTTTGTTACCTCAACACAGACCTCTGGCGATACCTCCTGTCTTGGATGTACTTGATGATGTTTATTTGGAGGCTTGCCTTAATCCGGATTCCCTGCCTCCTGCCCCAGTCAAGCCTGATAGGTACTACAGAGTTCCTAACTCTCACCAATTTCTTTACAAAAGCCATAATGCTGACCCTGAAACCATTTCTCAAGGCCCCAAGGGAATGAAGGCCTCTACTGCTAAGAATCCACTACCTTCCGAAGAGAGTCAAGATCCTTAGAAAGGTGGGGGGAAAAGGTATATACCTCGGCCACCCTAGCCATGAGGGCCTTAAATTGTCAGTTTCATATGCTTAAATATCAGCAGTTTCTGTTATCACAATTAAGAAATAAAATGTCTCAACCTGAACAACCAGATTTGAAGGAGTTGCAGGATATGATGCATAGTGCAGAACAAGTGGGTAAACACACCTTACAATGTGGCTATGATGCCCTAGAGGCCTCAAGTAGAGCTGTTGTTACAGGATCAGTCATTTGTAGACATGCATGGCTTAGGGAACAAATCTTGCCTGATCATGTGAAAGCTAAACTACTAGATGCTCCTTCACAAAAGGATGTGCTATTTGGTACTAATGCTGAGGAGATACTACGGAAAATGGAAGAAAAAGCCAAATCTATGCAAACTGTCAAAGCTTTTCTACAGGTTCAACCACCACGTTTTAGCAGAAATTGGCCTTCTAAAAACTGGTCCTTTCCAGCCACGGACAAGCCCCAAAGAGGTAGATACAGGCGCAAGGGCAGAGGGCAATCACAAGGATCATATAGAGGCAGGCAATGGCAAACTCCTGCACCAAGAGGTGGCGAAGACAGTGCACAACAATACAGGAAACAAACCCAATGACTTCCTCCTTTCTATGCCAAGCAAGTCTCAGCTGGCAGCACCCTTGGGAGGAAAGCTGGCATTATTTACAAGAAATTGGCATATTGTCACAACAGACAAATGGATCCTGGACGTTATAAACAGAGGCTACAGATTTCATTTTCACACACTCTCAAAAATGAGAGGCATGCCAAACCTGCCACACAATCAAAGGGCAGAGGCACAACTACAAATTTCAAAGCTCATAGACATGAAAGCTATTCAAGAGGTACCTACTCACGAACAAGGTCAAGGTTTTTATTCCAGGCTATTTCTGGTACCAAGGAAAGGAACCGACTGGAGACCCATTTTGGACTTATCCATCCTAAACACATTCTTACTCGTACCAAAATTCAAGATGCTCACATGACAGCAGCTTCTTCCCATGCTGGGCAAGGAGTTTTGGCTGGTAACATTGGACCTCAAGGAGGCATACCTGCATGTCCCAATCAGACAAAGCTGCAGAAGATACCTCAGATTTCTTGCAGGTTCAATCCACTATCAATTCTCTGCATTGCTCTTTGGCTTATCTACTGCGCCCAGAGTATTCATGAAATGCCTGGCATCAGTAATTGCCTACTGCAGACTTCAAGGGATACAAATTTACCCTTATCTGGACGACTGCCTGATCCATGCGGACAGCAAGCACATACTTCTGGAACATCTGGGTTATGCAACACGGTTACTGAATTCTCTGGGATACACAATCAACAAAGAGAAATCTAGGCTAACACCATCTCAGAAAATAACTTTCCTGGGTGCCAACTTGGACACAAACACCCAGATGGCCTATCTTACGCCAGAAAAACAGGGGCAACTAACTCAGTACTTCAAAACACTAGCAAATTGTACCAGGCTTACTGCAAGGAAAATCCTGCAGGCTCTGGGCTTCATGGCATCTTGCACTCTTTTAATTCCATGTGCAAAGTTGCATATGAGGAAACTTCAATGGTACCTAAAAAAACCTATGGTCTCAACACAGCCACAGTTTGGAAACAATAATACCAATAATGCCATGTTTGCAAAAGGAATTTCTATGGTGGGCCCAAGCATGTCAAACAAACACAGGTCTCCCATTCTGCAAGCCTCAAGCAAATCAAGTCATCACAACAGACGCCTCAGATTACGCCTGGGGGGCGCACATGACAGACAGGTGCATTCAGGGCAAATGGTCCCAAAAGAAAAAGCACCTTCACATCAATCAAAAAGAAATGCTAGCAGTGATAAATGCAATTACAGCTTTCAAGGACCTCCTGCATCCAGGACAATTATTGATAAGAACAGACAGCACCACAGTAATGTGATACATAAACAAACAAGGAGGAACACATTCATACCCCCTGTGCAGACTAGCCATGACACTTTGGAACTTGGCTCTGGAATGGCAAATCGAACTTCAAGCACAGTACTTGCCAGGCTTGGAAAACACGCTGGCAGACAATCTAAGCAGAAATATGACAGATCCACACGAATGGAAGTTGCATCCTCAAGTGTTTACAAAGATAATCCAAGCGTGGGGGAGGCCAGACATAGATCTCTTCGCCTCCCACAGGAATCATCAATTGGAAAAGTTTTGTTCAAGGACCTTTCATCCAAAGGCCTGGAGAGTGGACGCCCTTTCATTCAGTTGGACAGCATGGACAGTTTACGCTTTCCCACCTCTGCCTCTTCTGCCCAAGGTGCTATTGAAAGCAAGAGCAGACAGACCGAAGATGATACTGATCGCTCCAGACTGGCCAAGACAACACTGGTACCCACTCCTGAGGAGCCTAACACATACTCCTCCCTGGCCCCTACCTCTAATGCCTCTTCTGCTGACTCAGCACAGCTACAAAACTCTTCACAGTCAGCTGAAAACACTCAATCTCGCTGCATGGAAAATTCCTTAACACCACAACAGACCCTACTCCCCAAAGAGGTGCAGGATGTCATTTTGGAGGCCAGAAGGCCATCTACTAGAAAGGCTTACTCCGCAAAATGGAAACGGTTTTGCTCTTGGAATGAGAAAAAAGGCCAGGACCCTAGAAAACTGAATTTGCCTCAGGTATTACAGTATCTAGCTGAGCTGCTGAACACTGGACTTTCATTTTCCTCCATAAAAATCCATGCCTCAGCCATTTCTGCAGAATTCAACACGGATCCACCCGTATTCTCTCACCCACTCTTAAGACAGTTCCTCAGAGGGGCTAAGAATATAAGACCACCAAGGAAACAACCAGTGCCAACCTGGGATCTTAATTACATTCTAGAAAAATTAACATTGCCTCCCTTTGAACCAGCTGCCTCAACAGATTTGCAATATTTGTCCTGGAAAACAGCTTTCCTTCTGGCCATTACCTCAGCTCGTAGGGTTTTGGAACTACAAGCCCTCATGGCTGTGCAGCCCTTAATCATCTTCCATCAGGACAGGGTTTCCCTTCGAACCAACCCGTCATTTATGCCTAAAGTGGTATCCAGGGTAGCTTTAAATCAAGCCATACACTTACCTACCTTTTACCCCAATCCTCAAAACAAAGGGGAAAGGCTGCTACACTCCTTAGACATCCATAGACAGCTACGTTATTATTTGGACAGAACAAAGCCCTTCAGGAAATCAGAACAACTTTTTGTGTCATATGCTGTAGGAGCTCAAGGGAAGCCAGTTACCAAACAGACAATTTCAAAATGGATAGGCCACTGCATACGGTTTTGTTACTCCTATCATGGAAAATCTGTCCCTACAGGCATTAGATCCCACTCCACCAGGGCCACAGCTACCTCTACAGCCTTCCTCAGAGGAGTTCCTACCAAAGATATTTTGGAGGCAGCCACTTGGAGTTCTGTGCATACCTTCACAAAACACTACCACCTGCCTTTATATTCCAAAACTAGAGCAGGCTTTGCCACTGCTGTGTTGCAGGGCATTCTGGCTCATCCCAGTTCCACCTAGTGCCTACCACCCTGTGCGTAGCTTTGGGATTCTACCCATCTGTGATTACTGCAGCTGTATGCACGATGAACATAGTACAGTTTTGTACCTACCATAAATGTAGATGTTCGAGTGCTAATACAGCTGCAGTACAGTTTTCCCTCCCTCCTTCCCCTCTTGGTAAAGGCCTAGGGCCTAACCCCTCTTCATACAACCTGATTGGGTTATCCTTCTATGGTATATTTGCTTGCAACTACTGATTTTTGATTATATTGCATTGCATGTATATAAATATAATTTATGTATTGCCTTCCTACTGGGGGCACCTGACATCTGGGGCAAGAAAGACTGAAGAAAATGGCGCCGGCTGTGTCTTATATACCCCTGCCTCACTGATGTCAGGAAAGAAAGCGACAGCAACCGACGCCGGACCTAGACTTTGGAATTCGGCCGACTGAGGACCCGCCTGACGGTAGAAAACCCATCTGTGATTACTGCAGCTGTATTAGCACTCGAACGTCTACATTTATGGTAGGTACAAAACTGTACTTTCATTGTGCATACAGCTGCAGTCATTACAGATGGGTTATCCTGCCGTCAGGCGGGTCCTCGGTCGGCCGAATTCCAAAGTCTAGGTCTGGCGTCGGTTGTCGTCGCTTCTTCCCTGACGTCAGTGCGGCAGGGGTATAAAAGAGGCAGCCGACGCCATCTTCTTCAGTCTTTCTTGCCGCGCGGTGCCCGAAGCAGAAGTAGTTCACAAGTGCCGGTCGGCCAGCTCCTGAGATTTACGAAAATATTTCAGCCGAAGTCTTCTTGAAAGCTAAGTACCCCGTTGGGGAAACTTTTCTTGCCTCAGACCGATGTCAGACAAAGTTAATAATTGCATTTCATGTGGGAAGCAAATACCGCATAAGGATTTCCACTCTTTTTGTATACCTTGTTTAGGCCCAGACCACGACGTCTCGGCCTGCCGTTTTTGTGCTAGATTCAACAAGCGCACTATTAAGCGCCGGGCGGAGTTTGCCCTTCACTATTTTGGTAAAAAATTTAATTACATTATGTCGTCGGATACTCCGACTCCAGTTTTGAGTAAAAGACGCAAAGATAAGGACCGACATACGAGGTCCGCACCGACTACTGACACCACGCTAAGGCCAACTACCGGTTCTCCGGTTCTCAGCGAGGCGCCTACGCAGCACCTGAGTACCGATGACACTACATTACCAGTGTCTTCAGTACCCGAGGTCGCAGGCTCCTCGGGCCCCATTCCTACTACAGATACCGACACCACTCTTGGCGGGGAAACTCAGAGTTTAGTTAGGCCCTCCTCCTTCTCTATTAAAGCTTTCACAAAATCTAAAGCAGCCATGAAAACCAAAAAACAGGGACCTCAGACCCCCTCTCAAGGCCCCATGCCTAAAAAACAGATGCTCAAAATGGCTGAGGATTTGATTACTCTTATCAGGGGTTCTCAACCCCCCTCGGACAAAAGGCCCAGATTAGAGGAAGACTGCCCTTCCTCAGATCAAGCCTCTATTACCTCTGAACATTCTGAGGACCAGGATTATGCCTATTCTCCTTTTGAAGACTCTGATGCAGAGGAGTCTATTCCTCGTCTCCCGAGGACTACTCTTTTGGGGAAACCCTACATACATTGAGGGAACACTTTCACTGGGAAGGCCAAGATTACTCAGATTCCAAGAAAAGGCTCAGGGATTTTCTCTTGCTCCCCCAGCATAGGCCCCTGGCTATCCCTCCTGTTTTAGATATATTGGATGATGTGTATACAGAAGCCAGCCTTAATCCAGATTCTTTACCTCCAGCTCCTGTTAAACCAGACAGGTATTACTGGGTTCCTGATTCACACCAGTTCCTATACAAAAGCCATACTGCTGACCCAGAAACTATTTCACAGGGCCCCAAGGGAATTAAGGCCTCTACTGCTAAAAACCCATTACCTTCAGAGAGAGATTCCAGAGCTTTAGAAAGGTGGGGGGAAAAGGTGTATACCTCGGCCACTTAAACCATGAGGGCATTAAACTGTCAGTTCCATATGTTAAAGTATCAACCGATGTTCTTCATCTCACATTGCTGCAGTCCTTACACTTGGGTAGTCCGCTGTCCTCGGTCGGCCCGAATATCAAAGTATAAGGCTGACGTCGGTCAAGGCGCATTTGACTGACATCAGGACGTCAGGGTACAAATGCGCATGACCGACGTCATATCCTCAGTCTTTTTTGCCGCATGGTCCGATGCAGAAGCAGCATTGCAAGTGCCGGTTGGCGTTCTGAAATTTTTCGATTTCGGAGTTTCAGACCGAGTCAAAGTTGGCTAAGTACCCCGTTGGGGAATATTTTAGTTTTTTCTTGCCTCAGTGGTTTACCGGATGTCAGAAAAAGTGAATAACTGTATTTCTTGTGGGAAACAGATACCGCATAGAGATTATCATACTTTGTGTATTCCTTGTTTAGGGCCTGAGCACGACGTTGTTGGGTGTCGCTCTTGTGCTAGATTCAATAAGCGCACTATAAAGAGAAGGTTAGATTGTGCCAGGTTAGTCTTCGGGAAGCGGTGCAATTATAAAATGCCGTCGGATGCTCTGATGCCCGCTTCTTCGAAGAAGCGCAAGGACAAAGCAGCTAAGCCTAGGCTAGAAGAACCGTCCGTACCGGACGCCGGTTCTTTAGAGGTGTCGGTGGAGCCGGTGGTTCCACCGGAGGTTTCTTTGGGATCCCAGGGAGAGACTTTGTTATTGCAGGATGTGGCCTCTCAGGAGGCAGGTCAGGCTGAAGGGGCTTCTCAGGTTACTGTACTCCCCTCCCTTCCTAGGGTGGTTAGGCCCTCTCCTTCTGTTTCCAAGGCTTCTCCCAGAGGCAGGCCAGGTTTAGCTTCAGTTGGTGTCACCCCTAGTTCTTCAGGAACTGTGCCCAAGAAGCATATGCTTAAAATGGCAGAAGATTTGATTACTTTGATTAGGGGTTCTTTGCCCCCTCCTGATAAGAGACCTTGGGTGGAACCTGAGCTAGGAGTTTTGAGCAGGCTTCGGATGTTTCAGAGTCTTCGGCTGAAGACTTGCAGGAGTATTCTCCTTATTCTGATTCTGATGTGGATGATTCTACTCCTTCTGCTTCTCCTCCTGAGGATTTTACTTTTTCAGAGACTCTTCATTCCATGAGGGAGCATTTTAAGTGGGAAGGTCAGGACTTCTCTGATTCCAGGAAAAGGCTTAGGGAATTTTTGTTTTTACCCCAGCATAGGCCTTTGGCTATACCTCCTGTTTTGGATGTGGTGGAAGATGTTTTTACAGAGGCTTCTCTTAATCCTGATTCTTTGCCTCCTGCTCCTGTTAAACCGGATAGGTATTACAGGGTGCCTGAAGCTCATAAGTATCTTTTTAAGAGTCCTAGGGCAGACCCAGAAACTGTTAGTCAGGGGCCTAAAGGTGTTAAGGCTTCTGTTGTCAAGAATCCGGTTCCTACAGATAAAGAGGCCAGGGCTTTGGATAGATGGGAAAAGAAAGTTTATACTTCTTCCACTCTAGCTATGAGGGCTTTGAATTGCCAGTTTCACATGTTGAAATACCAAAACTACCTCCTTTCACAATTGAAGTCTAAGGTTGATGCTCTGGCGGAAGGTATTGATTGTAAAGAGTTACAAGATTTAGTACATGTTTCTGAACAGGTGGGTAAGCATTCTTTGCAATGTGGTTTTGATGCTGTACAGGCCTTGTCTAGGGTGGCTGCTACTGGGTCAGTTCTTCGCAGGCACGCCTGGCTGAGGGATCAGAATTTATCTGACCATGTTAAGACAAGGATTTTAGATGCTCCTTTACAATCTGATGTGTTGTTTGGTTCTCCTGTTGAGGCAGTCTTAAAGAAAATGGAAGACAAGGCTAAGTCTATGCAGACTGTTAAAGATTTTTTGCAGGTTCAGCCTCCAAGTTTAGTAGAAATTGGCCTACCAAGGGGTGGACGTATCCTTCTTATGATTCCCAGTCTAGGGGTAGGTCTAGACGTGGTAGGGGCAGAGCTCAGGGCTCTTTCAGGCCTAGAACAGGGAGTTCACCTGCACAGTCTTCGGGTGAGGGCAGGGGTCAGTCCTTTCGTAAACAGGCCCAATGACCTACCTTTTCAGCTGCCAGAGCCTTCTCGTCTGGCAGCACCTTTGGGAGGAAGGTTGGCACTTTTCAAGGAAAATTGGAGTTTAATTACCCAAGACAGATGGGTATTGGATATCATACACCACGGTTACAGGTTTTATTTCCATACCTTGCCTCCTTTCAAAGGCATGCCAGACGTTCCTCCTCAGCAAAGAATAGAGGCTCACAAACAAATTTCTCTGTTACTTCAAATAGGGGCCATACAGCCGGTCCCTATGCCAGAAGTGGGCCTAGGATTTTATTCTCGCCTGTTCCTAGTGCCAAAGAAAGGGAACACGTGGAGACCAATTTTGGATTTATCTACCCTCAACACTTATCTGGACATTCCCAAGTTCAAAATGTTGACGTTACAACAGCTTTTACCTCTGCTGGGCAAAGACCATTGGATGGTAACTTTGGATCTCAAGGAGGCTTACCTTCATGTTCCTATCAGACTGAGTTGCAGGAAGTATCTGCTTCGGGCTGGGACTTCTCATTATCAGTTCTCTGCATTGCCCTTTGGCTTATCTACTGCCCAGAGTGTTCCCGAAAGTTCTGGCTCCAGTGATAGCTTTCCTCAGGCTAAAAGGAATACAGATCTATCCTTATTTGGACGATTGCCTGATTCTGGCTCAAGGAAGGGACGAGCTTCTTCATCATTTGGAATATGTGATAGCAGTGCTAAGATGCCTGGGGTATTCTGTGAACGAAATAAAGTCCAGTCTAGTACCCTCTCAGGACATGTGCTTTCTGGGTGTGAGACTGAATACAGCATCCCAGATGGCCTTTTTGACCCCGGACAAACAAAAGAATCTTTCCCTTTACTTTCATCAATTGTCTCATCAGTCCAGGCTGACTGCAAGGACAGCCCTTCAAGCCTTGGGGTTCATGGCATCTTGTATTCTGGTGCTTCCTAATGCCAAACTGCATATGAGGAAGTTACAATGGTATCTCAAAAATGTATGGACACAGCACTGCCAGGATCTGGACACTGTCATTCAAATAATACCTTGCATACAGAAGGAATTGTTGTGGTGGGCTCAGGAATGTCACCTAAACAAGGGACTCTCTGTGACCCGGCCAGAGGCGAGTCAGATTCTAACGACAGATGCCTCAGACAAAGCTTGGGGAGCTCATCTGAATGGAATGTGGATACAAGACAAGTGGCCTGCCAGACTACAACATCTACATATCAACTTGAAGGAGATGTTAGCAGTCCAGTTTGCATTAATAGCTTTCAAGGATTTACTTCTTCCAGGGCAGGTGTTGATTCTAACAGACAACACAAATGTCATGTGGTACATCAACAAGCAAGGGGGAACACATTCTTATCCTCTATGCAGGCAAGCAATGATTTTGTGGGAGACTGCTCTCATTTTACATCTAAATCTTCAGGCAAGGTTTCTGCCAGGAGCACAGAACTCCTTAGCAGATGTGTTGAGCAGACGAATCATGGATCCCCACGAGTGGAAATTGGATCCTCATGTATTTCAGAAATTGACAGTGTCATGGGGAACTCCAGACATAGATCTGTTCGCTTCTCCACTAAAGGTTTCATCCCACAGCTTGGAAAGTGGATGCTCTTTCTTTCAATTGGAGCAATCTTCATGTGTATGCCTTTCCACCACTGCCTCTCCTCCCAAAGGTACTACTAAAGGCCAGACAGGACAAGCCAAGGATGATTTTGATAGCTCCAGATTGGCCTCGACAGCATTGGTACCCATTACTGAGAAGCCTGGTACGGGAGCCTCCATGGCCTTTGCCTTCGATTCCACACCTGTTGTCTCAGGAGGACAGTCATTTGCTCAATGTCAAGCTTCACTCTCTTCACCTAACAGCCTGGCATATTCTGTTTTGAACCATAGTGGGTCTCAACTTCCACAGCAAGTTTTGAATGTTATTTTGGAGGCCAGAAGGCCTAGTACAAGGAATGTGTACGCAGATAAATGGAAGAGATTTTTATTTTGGAGTACAGCAAAGGATTTTGATGTTTCTGAGCCTAATTTAAGTGCGGCTCTTCAATATCTTACTGAATTACTGGACAAAGGTTTGTCCTTCTCTTCTATTAAGGTTCATGCTGCAGCAATTTCGGCTCACTATGATTGTGACCCACCATTGTTTTCTCATCCTTTGTTCAAGCAATTTCTTAGAGGGGCAAAGAATATAAGACCCCCATGTAGAGCTCCTACTCCTGCTTGGGATCTCAATTTTGTGTTGGAGAAACTCACTCTACAACCTTTTGAGCCTGCAGCTACTACCGAGTTGAAATATTTATCATGGAAGACTGCTTTTTTGTTGGCCATTACCTCTGCGAGGAGGGTTTCAGAGTTGCAGGCCCTTATGGCGGTTGAGCCTTTCTTAATTTTCCACAAGGATAGGGTATCTTTACGTACTAATCCTTCCTTTATGCCTAAAGTGGTTTCTAGTGTGGCTTTAAACCAAACTATTCATTTGCCTACTTTTTATGCAAATCCCCAAAATAAAGGGGAAAAGATTTTGCACACTTTAGATGTACACAGGCAGTTGCGATATTATTTGGATAGAACTAAAGGGTTCAGGCAGTCTCAGCAGTTATTTGTTTCTTTTGCTTTGAGTTCTCAGGGCAAGCCTGTGTCAAAACAAACTATTTCTAAGTGGATTGGGTTTTGCATTGCTTTCTGTTATTCCCATCATGGCAAGGAGATTCCAGCTGGGATTAGGCCTCATTCCACTAGGGCTACTGCCACTCGACAGCTTTTTGAGGGGTGGCAACTAAGGATATTTTGGAGGCAGCTACTTGGAGTTCAGTGCATACTTTCTCTAGGCATTATCACCTACCACTTTATTCTAAATCTAGGGCTGGTTTTGCCACTGCTGTTTTGCAGGGCATTTTGGCAGCTCCTGCTTCCTTATAGTTTGGCCATCCTCCCTTACCTCTGCTTTGGGATTCTACCCAAGTGTAAGGACTGCAGCAATGTGAGATGAAGAACATAGTACAGTTTTGTACCTACCATAAATGTAGATGTTCAAGATCCACATTGCTGCAGTCCAATTTACTCCTCCCTCCTTCCCTCTGTAGTTAGAGGCGGTTGTGTGGGTTGGGTTGTCAATATGGTGTATATTGTATATATTGTACATATTTTTAGTGCTAGGATGGTTGGTTGTTTGTTTGCTGTCTTTTGGTTTTGACCTTTCTTTTTAGGGTCTTCTGACATCTGGGGCAAGAAAAGACTGAGGATATGACGTCGGTCATGCGCATTTGTACCCTGACGTCCTGATGTCAGTCAAATGCGCCTTGACCGACGTCAGCCTTATACTTTGATATTCGGGCCGACCGAGGACAGCGGACTACCCAAGTGTAAGGACTGCAGCAATGTGGATCTTCGAACATCTACATTTATGGTAGGTACAAAACTGTACTTTTTTGTTATCTCAATTGAAAAGCAAAATGACACAACCAGAACAACCAGATTTAAAAGAGTTGCAGGATTTGTTGCATAGTGCAGAGCAAGTGGGTAAACATACCTTGCAGTGTGGTTTTGATGCTTTAGAGGCCTCATGTAGAGCTGCTGTTACGGGGTCTGTTATACGTAGACATGCATGGCTCAAAGAGCAAGCCTTACCAGATCATGTCAAAGCTAAATTATTAGATGCACCTTTTCAAAAAGATGTATTGTTTGGTTTTAAAGCTGAGGAGGTACTAAAGAAAATGGAGGAAAAAGTGAAATCAATGCAAACAGTGAAAGATTTCCTGCAGGTACAACCTCCATGTTTCAGCAAAAACTGGCCTTCAAAAAATTGGTCCTTTCCAGCCACGGACAGACCTCAAAGGGGCAGATACAGACGCCCAAGGGGTAGAGGGCAACTTCAAGGATCTTTCAGAGCCAGACAGTGGCAAGCACCAACCCCAAGAGGTGGAGAAGATAGATCACTGTAATTCAGAAAGCAGACACAATGACTTCCCCCTTTACCTGCCAAGCAAAGCTTTAATGGCAGCACCTTTGCGCAGAAAACTGGCATTATTCTCCAAAAATTGGCATATTGTTACAAAAGACAAATGGATTCTGGACATTATAGACAGAGGCTACAGGTTCCACTTTCACACCCTTCCAAAAATGAGAGGCATGCCAAACCTGCCACAAAATCAAAGGGCAGAGGCACAAAAACAAATTTCAGCTCTCATGGACATGAAAGCGATTCAAGAGGTACCTGCAAAAGAACAAGGTCAAGGGTTTTATTCCAGACTATTCCTGGTACCAAGGAAAGACAAAGATTGGAGACCTTTCTTAGACCTATCCATCCTAAACACATATTTACAGGTACCAAAATTCAAGATGCTCACATTACAGCAGCTTCTTCCCATGCTGGGCAAGGAGTCTTAGCTGGTAACATTGGACCTCAAGGAGGCATACCTGCATGTCCCTATCAGACAAGATTGCAGAAGATACCTCAGATTTCTTGCAGGTTCAACCCATTATCAATTCTCTGCATTGCCCTTTGGCTTATCTACTGCGCTCAGAGTGTTTACGAAATGCCTGACATCAGTAATCACCTTCTGCAAACTTCAAGGAATACAAATATACCCATATCTGGATGACTGCCTGATCCAAGCGGACAGCAAGGACATACTTCTGAAACACCTGGCGTTTGTAATAAAACTGTTGAACTTTCTGGGATACACAGTCAACAAAAAGAAATCAAAACTAATACCCTCTCAACAAATAATTTTCCTGGGTGCCAGCTTGAATACAACCACCCAGATGGCCTACCTCACGCCAGACAAACAAGGGCAACTGTCTCAATACTTCAGCAAAATGGCAACCTTCACCAGGCTGACTGCAAGGAAAGTCCTGCAGGCTCTGGGATTCATGGCATCTTGCATCCTACTAATCCCATGTGCAAAGCTGCATATGAGGAAACTTCAGTGGTACCTAAAAAACTTATGGTCTCAACACAGCCACAGCTTGGAAACAATTATACCACTCATTCCATTCCTTCAAAAGGAATTTCTGTGGTGGGCTCAAGCATGCCAAAGAAACATAGGTCTCCCTTTCTGCGTACCTCAAACAACTCAAATCATTACAACAGACGCCTCAGACTACGCCTGGGGGGCACACATGACAGATCAGTGCATTCAGGGAAAATGGTCCCAAAAAGAGAAGCACCTACACATCAACCAAAAGGAAATGCTAGCCGTGCAAAATGCTATTATGGCCTTCAAAGACCTACTGCATCCAGGCCAGCTATTGATAAGGACAGACAACACCACAGTGATGTGGTACATAAACAAGCAGGGGGGAACTCATTCATACCCCCTGTGCAGGCAAGCCATGACCTTATGGAACACAGCACTGGAATTGCAAATTCAACTACAGGTACAATTCCTGCCAGGGAAGTAAAACACACTGGCAGACAGCCTAAGCAGAAATATGACAGATCCACACGAATGGAAGTTGCATCCTCAAGCTTTCACAAAGATAACTCAAGCATGGGGACAGCCAGACATAGATCTCTTTGCTACCCACAGAAATTACCAATTGAAAAAATTTTGTTCAAGGACCTATCATCCACAAGCCTGGAGAGTGGACGCACTTTCTTTCAATTGGACAACATTGACAGTCTATGCCTTTCCGCCACTTCCTCTGCTGCCCAAAGTTCTATTAAAAGCCAGAGCAGAGAGGCCGAAAATGATTCTCATTGCTCCAGATTGGCCAAGACAACACTGGTATCCGCTCCTGAAGAGCCTGACACATTCCCCACCATGGATCCTACCTCTAGTCCCTCTTCTGTTGTCCCAGCACAACTTCAAGACTCTTCACAGCCAGCTCAAAACCCTAAATCCAGCTGCATGGAGAATCCCTTGATTTCCCAACAGATCCTCCTCTCCAAGGAGGTGCAGGATGCCATCTTGGAGGCCAGAAGACCTCATACTAGAAAAGCCTACTCCGTCAAATAGAAACGATTTTGTGCCTGGAATCAAGAAAAGGGCCAGAATCCTTGGGTAATAAATTTACCTCAAATTTTACAGTACCTAACTGAGATGTTAAACAGTGGACTTTCCTTCTCCTCCATCAAAATCCACGCTTCAGCCATTTCTGCACAATACAACACAAATCCTCCTTTATTCTCTCATCCTCTCTTAAGACAGTTCCTCAGAGGGGCAAAGAATATAAAACCCCCAAGGAAACCACCAGTCCCTGCTTGGGACCTCAACTTCGTATTGGAAAAGCTGACCCTTCCTCCCTTTGAGGCAGCTGCTTCAACAGAACTACAATACTTGTCATGGAAAACAGCCTTCCTTCTGGCTAAACTACAATACTTTTGTCATGGAAAACAGCCTTCCTTCTGGCTATCACCTCAGCACGCAGGGTTTCGGAGCTACAGGCCCTCATGGCTGTGCAACCTTTCATCATTTTCCATCAGGACAGAATTTCCTTACGAACCAACCCTACCTTTATGCCAAAGGTAGTATCCAGTGTAGCTTTGAATCAGACTATCCACTTACTTACCTTTTATCCTAATCCACAAAACAAAGGGGAAAGGCTACTGCATTCCTTGGACATTCACAGACAACTTCGTTATTATTTGGACAGGACAAAACCATTCAGGAAATCCGAGCAACTCTTTGTGTTCTATGCTACAGGTGCTCAAGGAAAGGCCATTTCCAAACAGACAATCTCAAAATGGATAGCCCACTGCATACGCTTTTGTTACTCATTTCATGGAAAAGTTGTGCCTTCCAACATCAGATCCCACTCCACCAGGGCCACAGCTACCTCTGCAGCTTTCCTCAGGGGGGTTCCTACCAAGGACATTTTGGAAGCAGCCACTTGGAGTTCAGTGCACACTTTCTCCAAACACTATCACCTTCCACTTTACTCTAAATCTAGAGCGGGATTTGCCACAGCTGTCTTGCAGGGCATCCTTGCTCCTCCTAGTTCCACCTAGTGCCTGCCACCCCTACTTAGCTTTGGGATTCTTCCCATCTGTAATGACTGCAGCTGTATGCACGATGAACATAGTGTAGTTTTGTACCTACCATAAATGTAGATGTTCGAGTGCTCATACAGCTGCAGTCCAGGTCCCCCCCCCCCCTCCGTCCCCTCTTAGGACAGGCCTTATGACAAACAACTTCTCATACAACCTATTTGGGGGTATTCTTTTATGGTGTATTTGCTTGCAACTACTGTTTTTTGATTACTCTATATTGCATGATTACATAAGTTTATGTTTTGCCTTCCTTCTGGGGGCACCTGACATCTGGTGCAAGAAAAACTGAAGAAGATGGTGTCGGCTGCCTCTTTTATACCCCTGCCGCACTGACGTCAGGGAAGAAGCGACGACAACCGACGCCGGACCTAGACTTTGGAATTCGGCTGACCGAGGACCCGCCTGACGGCAGGATAACCCATCTGTAATGACTGCGGCTGTATGAGCACTCGAACATCTACATTTATGGTAGGTATAAAACTGTATTTTTCCTTAATTGTATGGAGTAAATTGAAAGACCCTTTACATTTCTCTTTGGGAAGGGGCAGCTGTGCTGAAAAGGCAGTTGATCAGTTGATTACTCAAAGTCTGTAATTCATTTCATTTTTGCTACTGTGTGGAGTTGCTACCCAGAAGGGGAAAAACAAAACCATTGACTAAAACAGGACATAATTGTTTTTCCAAGGCATTGCCTATTGAAATTTTTTTCCGGAAAGTCCCATCAACTGAAGTTTAATGGAGGAGAGAAGGATTTGAACAACTGATGATAATGTGCATACCTCCTCTTGTGGACTCATTACAAGATATTCCCTGCAGGAACTGGATGAAATGACCCTCTGTCCACAGACTGTTGAAATGGCAGCCATAATTTCACTGTTTATAGTGAGCATTGCCCAGGATTTTTCAGACTATGAACCAGCTTTTACTACAATATACCAGTGAGTTTATTTCTACATTTGGGTCTCTGCCTATTATGTGTTGAAAATTCAGTTAGTGCCGATAGTGCCGAGTGACTCTTCCAGTAAGATATAATTAAGAAAAGAATAGCTACTTAGATAGGTTCTTCTTTTAAGTATCATGTCTGCAGAAACTGTTTTTTTTTAATTTCTTAATGCAGTTATACCTTTCTCTACTAGTAAATTTTTAAATATACTGTCCAACTTCATCTTTTGAAGTAAATTATTTATATTTGTTCATTTTTAAAAGCTGCTGACTGATTTAATTACTTTTTAGTTGACAAGAGGGTACTTACTGAGATTGATGAGTAGTTGCTGGTATACACATCTGACTGCTGAGACTGGTCTGCCTTGCATTAACTTTTGGATTTATTATTTGGGTTATTTCTCAAGAGTAGCATAGTAACTGAGTTTCTCAAGTCAGGTTATTTGGAGTAGTGGCTTTGAACTGCATTGGGTCAAAAACAAAAAGTTCTAGGGAACTGGGAAGGGGACCTGGTAAACTAGCCCCATAAACTTGATTGGTGGATGTTCATTGTAAAGCATATTCATGGGTGTAGATGCTGTAGGTCTGTAGCCCAGGGAAACAGTACATATCTTATGCATATTCATAAGGGCAGCTTTCACTTAGTGATTCATCTGTGTGCCCATTTTATATTTCAGTTTTCTTGCTGCTAGTAGTATAAACTGTGAGAGTACATTAGATTATTGTAGGCAATGGATCAAATCCAAGGACTGTAGCCCCTTTCCACTGTCAGAGCTGTATCTGTGCTTGGCAACCTATCATGGTTAACAAGGGCCCCAGGAACAGCACACTTATCCAGTCAATAAAAGTAAGTAAAATTTCTCTCAAAAGCCATTTTTTACTAGAAATTCTCATTTCGATAGTGGACAATTGTGACTTTGGATACTCTTGAGAATTGTTGAGAATTCAGAGAAGGCTGTTTTTATGGATAGAAACAATAACATATTTTTTCATGGCAATGCCAAAGAATCTTGCAGTAAGTAATATAGGAAGAGGCTTTAAATTTGTTGGAGTGCTTCAGAATGATCATGGTAACTCACTGAATTTGGTACTATGTTCATTCTGAGATACCTGTTGGGGCTGTCTGTCCTGACTGTGTGAGTGTGCTCTCCCCTAAAAACAGTATACTTTTCCTTTAAAGTAAACTGTGGTGAGTAGGCTCACTGGCAATTTGATAAAGCCTAATGGAGTCCAGCTTGATTAAAGTTGTGGGTGGTTGTCTCTTAACCAGTTAAGACTGGTATCATCAAATAAAACAGAGTTGTTAGTTTGGAGCCAGTTAATGTAGTTTATGTAGAATTTCACTCAGTACTGAGGTATTTCAAGAAGTGCTGGGTGTTCTTCTGCCTTTGAAGAGACCTGGTTATGTCTAGTCCCCATTCAGTGATTTAAAGCATCTACCTGTTGGATAAATCCTTGGCTGTAATCAAGGCTAGCTAGCACAGGAGATTTCACTCAAGATGTCTTTAATATTTTGGAGTGTCTACTAACAACTAATGTCCAGATAACCTTATGAGGCCTATTCTTTTGGTAAAGATCTTTAGAAAGAGTGTATGTAATATTATAATAGGGGCACATTTTGTTGTAATATCTCTCTGTTCCCAGAAACAACCCTATCTGCTTTTTTGTAACAGAGGTAGGCCATTCCTGTGTAGTTTCTACCTTGATAGACTCTGGCTGAATCATGGCAGCACCCACTAAATGACCAAGGTAAGATACTTCAATCTTTACTACTTAGCATTTATTTGCCTTAATGGTTAATCATCTCCTTTTCTGTCTGCTCAGCGCATCCCTAACATATTAAATATGCTTCTAAAAAGGCTGGCTATAGATGTCATCACAAAACCACATTGATCCATATCTGTTGATTATGGCATGACCTTTGCCATTATACACATAAACACATTATAATCATGGTTTAGAATTGAAATGGGCCTATATGAAGCCAGATCTGATGGGTCTTTACTATCTTTAGGTATTATAGCCACCACCACTTTCTTCCAGGATGCTGGTGCTTTTCCTCCTTCTAAAATGCTGTTAAACAAAACCTTCCAGATCTTTAGCACTTTATACTTGCCTAGCTTTCAAACTTTAACAGGAATACCATCAATTCCTGGAGTCTTTGTTGTAGATTGTTTATACATCACCATTTTTATGTCATCTCCTCCTGTCCTAAATATTGGTAATTGAGCCTCATCTACCTCTAACCTTGGCATATTTAATTCTTTCATAAACATTTCCATTTTTACTTTTTCTTGATTTCCACATTTCTCTGCATTATACAGATTTTCATAAATATTCCAAAATATTTCTAATACGTCTACAGGATTTCTGGGTATTTTCCTTGTTAGAGGCCCCCCCCTAAGCTTGGCAACAACCCTTTCTACTTTATGTTGCTTGAAACATTCTTTCTAAACTCGTGCATATTATCGAGTTAGTCCCTTATTTTCTTTTTAGTACCCTGCAATTGTACCTCTTCTTGTTCTGTGAGAGTCCCCCTATTCTGAAATACTTTAACCTTTATCAGTCTTTATAAATAATTATTGTTACTTCTTAACCATATCTCTTTTCTTTTATTTCCACCCTATTTTTAAACTTTACTTTAATTATTATCCCATTGCCTTGCTATATTTTCAGAAGAAATTTTATCTTCCCTAATAACTTCCAAATAATTTCCACTACCATATCTTAAATTCCTCTCTATATAACATATAGGTGGGAAAATGCTATTGTGTCATTTTTATTTCATTATCCTGCATTTTTATTTAGTTATTTTTGGTGCATGATTTGAAACACTTACTGGATGCATATCAAAACTTTCAATTAAATGCAAATGTTACTTTGAAATATAATTGTCTAACCTAGCCTAGTTTTTGTACCTTGGGGAAAAATATGTAAATTCTCTCTGAACTCTTACTAATGAATTCACATCTTCTGTACCAAATATTTTTTATATATTTCTTCAAAACCTACCATCTTTTGCTATATTTTTCCTTCAAGGCCCCCCAGTTATAGCCTTACTGTTCCAAATTAATTTCCAGTCCCCACTTATAAGTAATATTCCATGCTGAAAGCTGATTATGTCTCCCATAATTTTCTTAAGTTCCATTGTAGTAGTTTTAGGTGCAATATAAATACATGCCAGTAATCCCTTAGTACTACAAATCTACCATTGTTATCCTTTTTCCCTCTTCTATCACTTTTGTAGCTCCCCTCAGTTACTATAAGTACTCCCTTTTCCTTTATCCCAGATATTCCACTGAATAACCACCCGAAAATCCTTTTTTTTTATCAAATTCACATGCTCAATTCTTTCCTAATGGGTTTCCTGTAGCATAGCTGTTTGCACTCTGCATTTTTAATATAGTTCACTACTCTTTCATGTGTATATGTGTATGTGTGTGTGTGTGTGTGTGTGTGTGTGTGTGTGTGTGTGTGTGTGTGTGTGTGTGTGTGTGTGTGTGTGTGTGGGCGTGCTTGTCCACACACACCATTCACATTTAAAGCTAATATGGAAAGTGTCATTATTATGAGAAGTTATTATTCCCACTTGTTATATATAACAGCGTTTTAATGTCTAGTTTCAGCTTTTGTGTTACATGTGTACACTAATGTTTGGCAGGTTGATCTTTTATACAGTTGTTTCTTGTAATATCCATTTGAACCTATGTCACATCTTACAAGACTTTTTATTTTAATGAAAACCCAGAAAGAAATGCAGAAGCACTGGAAACCAATAAACTCTTCTCAACGGAATACCAAATCTTCAAAATGTGGTAAAAACTCCTTTATTGCGGTACCAGACAAACGAAAACTGCACGAACAGACAACAGAATAAAACACTGTGTAAATCCAAAGTAAAACACAATTTGAATCAAGCGCTTTCACCCATACTGTGACGGGCTTTTTCAAGATGAACCACAAGCAGAAAGCTATGTGCTTATAACACAGCATCAATTTCAAATTATACAATTAAAAAACCAATTAATAGTTTAATTGGACAGTTCAAGTTAAAGTGCTACGTGCTTTAGGTATTATTTAAAACAACATATTGTTACAGTTGTTCTTCGGTGTAGTGAGACTGATGAATATGTTGGATTCGATTCACAAGATAAACAAGAAAGAATTAGTTATAGTACTAAAATTTTTTATGATTATGTTATTTAAAATCAAAAACCAAACCAGCAAATTCCAAGTTATTAAGACTTAAAAAGTTTAAACAATTAAAGTAGGTGTCTTTGTGAATCGTATGGCATTAGATATGACGTAGTATGCATAAATACTATTAAAATAGGTCACACTTTGTTCAAAGCCAACGACTAAGAGCTGGATAATGAAAAATGTAATGAATACATGAGTTAAAGTGCTAAAATATAAAGTGTCACAATAAATAAGAAATATATACACATTTCATTGTGCAACAGATTTCAATATAATATAATATAATATATATCTTATATTTCAGTTAATTTACACCATTAAAAAGATTAATTCCGTGTGACCACAGGACTAAAAATAATTCATTGAAATCTAATATTAAAATTAAATAATTATAAATATGCAAATGTGCGTGTAAATTAGTAAGTTATCAAATAATTGTATTATATTAAAATGTGTTATAAACAAATATAATGAATGTAATAAGGGTGTTATAAGTTGTATACTACATATTATACATAATAAATGTAAAACATGATAAAAATGTATTAAAAATGTAGTAGTGGACATTTTAATAAATATTTACAAAATACATATTATATGGGGAGCAGGAAAGCGTATATATATGAATGGAATAAATGAAAAGTAACTGAACCAATATATATAGACACAAATTAAGCATACCATAACAAAATAAGTGAGTTAACTTCCTTAAAGGTAAAAAACACAGTGTCAGCATTTCGGGGTTGTTTAAAAACCTGATCTTAACAATTAAATCTAATGAGATGGTAAATCAATGTAAAACAACATTAAAAACTGTTTATAATTAATATTAATCCTGTTGTTAAAACAAGTGCTTTATGAATCTCAAACAATACAAAATTCCTTTATGTCAAGTAAATAATATTGATTACAATTTTGCCCTTCTTAGTTTCAGGAGACTGGTAATACTGATGGCTTCATTTAAACCCGGAGGTTTTGATGCATTTAATCTTAACTGCCAGTTCAATTCCTTAAATTCTATTGATGTCTCCCAGTCCCCTCCTCTAGGGTTTAATGGAATTTGTTCAATGACAAGGAATTTTAGTCTCATGTTGGGGCAAATTATTGAGTGTTTATAAAATGCATTAGTCTCTTTCTTTCTACGAATGTCATAAAGATGTTCGTAAATCCTTTTATGTAGCGTTCTCTCTGATTTACCTACGTAAAAGCTCTCACATTCTTGACAAACTCCTAAATAAATAATACCCTTGGAGCCACAATTACAATACCCTGCTGATTTCAAATTAAATTTTCTAGACTTGATGTAATAAACATTAGTGTTCATAATATATGGACATTGCTTACAACAATTACATTTGTGAGTACCTGTTATCCCACATTTATTCAAAATTTGTGGTGGTGTGTGTCTCTCAAACATGTTTTTTAAATTAGTGTTTCTTGCATTGACAAATACAGGTTTTTCAGGTAACCACTTCTTTGTGTCTTCATTTAGTGTTAAAATAGACCAGTATTTGCTAACTGAATTTTTTATTTTATTAGTGTCATTGTTGTAAGTGCAGCTAAAAGCTGTTTGGACAGAAGGGGTATTATTTTTATCATCAGATAACAAGTTCTGATTTGGAGCTGTTTCTGATGCAGTGCCTAACAAGGGACTATAAAGATCAGTTCTTTTTTGAAGCACTTCCTGGTACATTTCATCTATTAGTGATTTGGGATAACCCCTTTCTGAAAATAATTTAATCAATGTCTGAACTTCATTAGAGAACATATTGTCAGTGTTACACATTCTAGAAGCTTTAATGAATTGGCCTTTCACAATACCTTTCTTCTGAGAGAAGGGGTGAGCACTGCTAAAATGTAGATATGCATTGGAGAAGGTGGTTTTTCTGAACACTGAAGACTCAAACATTTGCAACTCAGTGTTCTTAAATAATACCACATCTAAGTAGTTCATAACATTCTCACTAACATTAGATGTGAATCTCAGAAAATTTGTTGTCTCATTAATGTAATGCAAAAATGTTTCAAGACCCTGTCTACTACCCTCCCATAAAATGCATATATCGTCCAAATACCTCTGGTAATATAAAATATTATTTCTCCATGGTGATGTAAAAACAAATTCATTTTCCCAGTGGAAAAGGACGATGTTCGCGTATGCAGATGCACATGGTGAACCAATGGCCACCCCTTTATTTTGTTTAAAAAACTCACCATTGAAATAAATAAAATTGTTACTTAAAATAATGTCCATAAAATATGACAATAAATTAATTATATTGTTACTAAAATTTGAAAATTTTATTAAAATTTCATTGAACCACTGTAAACCAATATCATGCGGAATGCTAGGAAAAAGCTCTATCACATCTATTGTAACCAGAAAATCAGTTTTTGAGAAATAATCCTTTTTAATATTTTTCAGGAATTCCCAAGAGTCTTTACAAATATGCTCCATTGATGCTATAGTTTCTTAAGTGTTGAATCAACAAACTTGCCCAAGGGTTCTGTGATGCTACCCGCACCCGCTACAATGGGTCTGAACTTTAATGAAAACCCACAAAAAAAAAAACACTCCCCAGAACACCCTCAGAATCTGATAACTTAATACAAACACACAAAACTATATACATCTTCAAATAATGAAGTTTAACCCTTCTGACAGGAACAATTGCCCCAGACTTGACAGCCACACTCACAGGCTTGAATTAAAGTATAATGAAGGTTATCAATGCTAAGATACATAGTACAGATTGTGCTTCTGCATACACTATGAAAATTTAGTTTTTGTCATCTTTATTCCTATACCAGATGTAGAAAACAGATTGAATGCTCTCAGAAAACATCATCTCCTAACCATTGAAAAAAAGTATTGTTTTTATTGCCCTTATCAACTTCTCTGTATAGAAATGTGAAAATCAGCTTCCACTACAAACTTCTCATCTTGCACTGTGAACATTTATTTTCTAAAGGAAAGCTTTTCATTGTATTTAATGTTTCTTTAGTTACTTGCTTTCCCTTAAAACTTTTTATCAGATCAAGCCAGGGGCCTTAATTCAGACATTCCACTATGCAAAAATAAGAAAAATCATATCAGTTTTGCTTATATCATGTTTTTTTTTGTCCTGTCTTCTGTTTTTGCATTGCAATGCCTCTATTTCTTAAAACTTAATATGAAGAAAGAAAGAAGGTGAAAAGGGGGTGCTCCTGTTTGCTTTAGCATCCCCTAGTACACACAAAAGCAACTGAAAAAAGTGTCACTTTATAGCATGAGGTATACGTCATGTTTTGTAAAAATATGGTTAAGAACATTTGTTTTACTTGCAGTTACCTCTTTCCTTCCTCTTACCCTCTTTTAAATGTTCTTCCAAACATTAATGACATGACATATGACATGTGGCATATGCTTTGGACTCCCAGTAAAAAAAAGTCCAGTGTTTCCAGGTTTTCTTGTTCTTCATATTTAACAAATGTAATTGATGCTTTGTAATCCCACATTTATTCATTAATTTATGAGTTACTGGTTTTCTTCCTGTTGATATCCATCTCCCAAATCCAGTCTCTGGCTCATTTCCAACATACTTCTGGTTCTTTTAGTCAACCTGTGTTTTTTTTCTGTTTCTCTCAAGCATTTTCCTGTGGAACTTTGGAAATGGCTTCACTGGCATAGGCTTTCTCTGAGCTTTAGAATCAGAAGAATAAGAAGCAGAATCCTCTTCTGTTAACTCACTTTTTTCTTGGGAAAACATTTATATTTCCTCCTTAGCATGCACTGCATCAAAAATTACTTTGACACTCTTTGATAAAGTATTCTGAAGATAGCTGGCTATAGCATTTTGAATCTCACACTTGCTTCTTGACATTCCCTGATTGCTGGAATAAATGTATTCCATTTTCCTGGTGTACAGTTATTTTCCACAAACACTTTACTGTCTCCAACTTTTAGTACTTTGTCCTTCTGCTACAGTTTTGTCAGAATCAACTATTTCTGCTGATATGATTGCATCTTTACAATTAAAGGTCTTAGCTACTTTCTCATGGCCAGGTTTGGAGCATAGAAATTATGTGCCCTTTCAGTTAACAGCTCTTGTTGTAGAATGCCAGTCTGGTTTCTTATTTGTGCTTTCATAAAATTAATAAAGTCTGTTCCTTCCAGCATTTCTAGTACAGCAGAAAATCTCAGCTTTTCCCTACATGCTGTGTCCTTCTCTAATTCTGCCAGTTGTTGAAACATCTCTTCTTGAGCAGTGTCATACTCAGCCAGTCTTTTTTCATTTCAACCTCTGATTTTTGTAGTTTTATCAGCTCGTTTGACTATCTGTTTAAAGCTTCTTCCATTTTTTTCAAGCCTTTTGTTTGAGTTGATATATTCTTTCAAGGATTCATTTATTTTAATCAGCTCTGAACACATTTGACTTATTTTTCCTCTAGATTACTGGAAGCCATGTCTTGCACTAAAGCTGGAGCTTGAGCTGCTTTTTTACTGAACAGCTGTAGGATTCTTCCCAGCCACTTCTTTCTCCTCACCTTTTGTGAATGATTTTCTTTCAGGTTCTCTTTCTTCTTTGCTGGCATCCAGGCAGTGCACGTACTAGCCAGTAATTGAAATTTACCCAAAAAATACAAATTCACTGGTTCTCTTTTCTGGGTTTCTGTTTTCACACTGGGAGAGCTGAAATTAAGCTGTTACTCAGTTTGCAGCCATCTTGGAAACTAACTATATTACATTTCTTTATATTTTTTTATCATCAGGTTAACAGTACATTAAGCAAGTGCCGTGTTTCATCAGTCATGTATTGGAACTACAAAATCACCAGCAAAAAGCCTGAAGTAAAGATTGTATGTGTTTTTAAACCAATTTACTATGTAAACAGTAATGCTACAGTTATAGTTTATTGTATTTGCAGAATTTCTTTTAATATATTAAAGTATCAATAGTATAAAATAAATACAAAATTAATTTTCTTCCAAAATTTCAGAAAAAGTTGTTAGATTAGATATTAAGTGTATACAGTTGTCTCCTATGAAACGGGAGATACATGCACTGTAGGTCTGTATAGCTTCCATCTTTTAGTTTGTAGCATAAAGGTCTCATTTTTACAGAATATAAAAAAAAATTTCATTTCATAGCAAGTTCATTTTCTTATAGTCAGCAAAGAGCAAAATGTGCAGAATGTACTGTTTTAAGGTTTTGCATGTAAAAAATGTGATGTTCTTCATCTCACATTGCTGCAGTCCTTACTTATGGGTAGTCCGCTGTCCTCGGTCGGCCCGAATACCAAAGTATTAGGCTGACGTCGGTCATGGGTGCCTAGATCTGACATCAGAGCGTCAGGGTATAAAGGCGCATGACCGACGTCATATCCTCAGTCTTTTTTGCCGCATGGTCCGATGCAGAAGCAGAGTTGCAAGTGCCGTTCAGCGTTCTGGAATTTTTCGTTTTCGGAGTTTCAGACCGATACCAAGTTGGGCTAAGTACCCCGTTGGGGAATATTTTTGTTTTTTCTTGCCTCAGTTACTTACCGGATGTCAGAAAAAGTGAATAATTGTATTTCTTGTGGGAAACAGATACCGCATAGGGATTACCACTCGCTTTGTATTCCTTGTTTGGGACCGGAGCACGACGTAGTCGGGTGTCGGTTTTGTGCTAGGTTTAATAAGCACACTATAAAACGGAGGTTAGATTGCGCTAGGTTAGTCTTTGGCAAGAGGTGTAATTATAATATGCCGTTGGATGTTCCGACGCCTGCTTCTACTAAGAAGCGCAAAGACAAATCTTTAAAGCCTAGGCAGGATGATTCGTCCATTTCGGACGCCGGACCTTTAGACGCTACAGCTGAACAGGTGGATCCGGCTGAAGTTTCTGTTGAGTCCCAGGGGGAAACTTTGATTTTACAAGATGTGGCCTCTCAGGAGGCAGGCCAGGCTGAAGGGGCCTCTCAGGTTACTATTCTCCCTTCTATGCCTAAGGTGGTTAGGCCTTCTGCTACTGTTTCTAAGGCTCCTTCTAAGGGCAGGTCTGTTTTGCCTTCCTCTGGTGTCAGTTCTGGTTCTTCAGGGTCTGTGCCTAAAAAGCACATGCTTAAAATGGCAGAGGATTTGATTACTTTAATTAGAGGTTCTATGCCCCCTCCTGATAAGAGGCCCAGGATGGAGCCAGAGTTGGAAAGTTTGGAGCAGGCCTCAGATGATTCAGAGTCTTCTACTGAGGACATTCAAGATTTCCCTCCTTATTCTGATTCTGATGCAGAGGATTCCACTCCTTCTGCTTCTCCTCCAGAGGATTTTTCATTTTCAGAAACTCTGCATTCCATGAGGGAGCATTTTAAGTGGGAGGGACAGGATTTCTCTGATTCCCGGAAGAGGCTTAGGGAGTTCTTGTTTTTACCACAGCATAGACCCTTAGCTATACCTCCGGTTTTGGATGTTGTTTCAGATGTTTTCTCGGAAGCTTCCCTTAATCCAGATTCTGTGCCTCCTGCCCCAGTTAAACCGGACAGGTATTACAGGGTGCCTGAGGCTCATAAATATCTGTATAAGAGTCCTAGGGCGGACCCAGAAACTATTAGTCAGGGGCCTAAGGGTGTTAGAGCCTCTGTTGTTAAGAATCCGGTTCCTCTGGATAAGGAAGCTAGAGCTTTGGATAGATGGGGTAAGAAGGTGTATACCTCTTCTACTTTAGCAATGAGAGCTTTGAATTGCCAGTTTCATATGTTGAAGTATCAGAATTTCCTCCTTTCTCAGCTAAGATCTAAAGTGGATGCTTTGGCAGAGGGCATAGAGTGTAAAGAATTGCAGGATTTAGTGCATGTTTCTGAACAGGTGGGTAAGCACTCTTTGCAATGTGGTTTTGATGCTTTACAGGCTTCTTCTAGGGTGGCTGCCACTGGTTCAGTCATTCGTAGGCACGCCTGGCTTAAGGATCAGAATTTGTCTGAGCATGTTAAGTCTAGAATTCTGGATGCCCCTTTGCAGTCTGAAGTTTTGTTTGGTCCTCCTGTGGAGTCAGTCTTAAAGAAAATGGAAGACAAGGCTAAGTCTATGCAGACTGTTAAAGGTTTTTTTGCAGGTACAACCTCCAAAGTTTAGTAGAAATTGGCCTACTAAGGGGTGGACGTACCCTTCTTCTGATTCTCAGTCTAGGGGTAGATCTAGGCGTGGTAGGGGCAGAGCTCAGAGTACCTTCAGGCCGAGACAATGGAGTTCGCCTGCTCAATCTGCTGGTGAGGGCAGGGGCCAGTCCTTTCGTAAACAGGCCCAATGACCGGCATTTCCAGCTGCCAGATTCCTCTTGCCTGGCAGCTCCTTTGGGAGGAAAGTTGGCTCTTTTCAAGCAAAATTGGCATTTAGTCACCCAGGACAAATGGGTATTGGACATTATAAACCGAGGTTACAAGTTCTATTTCCATACCATGCCTCCTTTCAAAGGCATGCCAGACGTCCCTCCTCGGCAAAGGATAGAGGCTCACAGACAAATTTCTTTACTTCTTCAAATAGGAGCTATACAGCCAGTTCCTCTGTCAGAAGTGGGCCTAGGATTTTATTCTCGCCTGTTTCTAGTTCCAAAGAAAGGAAACACGTGGAGACCAATTTTGGATTTATCTATCCTCAACACTTACCTGGACATTCCAAAGTTCAAGATGCTGACTTTACAACAGCTTTTACCTCTGTTGGGAAAAGATCACTGGATGGTTACTCTGGATCTCAAAGAGGCTTACCTTCATGTTCCTATCAGGCCCAGTTGCAGGAGGTACCTGCGTTCGGGCTGGAAATTTACATTATCAGTTCTCTGCATTGCCCTTTGGCTTATCTACTGCCCAGAGTGTTCACAAAGGTTCTGGCTCCAGTGATAGCATTTTTCAGACTAAGAGGAATACAGATTTATCCTTATTTGGACGACTGTCTGATTATTGCACAAGAAAAAGACGAACTTCTTCATCATCTACAGTATGTGATGGCAGTGTTAAGATGCCTAGGGTATTCTGTGAACGAAACAAAGTCCAGTCTAGTACCCTCTCAGGACATGTGCTTTCTGGGTGTGAGACTGAATACAGCTTCCCAGATGGCTTTTTTTACCCCGGACAAACAAAGAAGCCTTTCTCTTTATTTCCAGCAAATGTCTCTACGGTCCAGGCTGACTGCAAGGACAGTCCTTCAAGCCTTGGGGTTCATGGCATCTTGTATTCTGGTGCTTCCCAATGCCAAATTGCATATGAGGAAGCTTCAATGGTATCTCAAAATGTGTGGACACAGCACTGCCAAGATCTAGACACTGTCATTCAGATAATACCTTGCATTCAGAAGGAGTTTTTGTGGTGGGCTCAGGAATGTCACCTAAACAAGGGACTCTCTGTGACCCGGCCAGAGGCGAGTCAGATTCTAACGACAGATGCCTCGGACAAGGCTTGGGAGCACACCTCAATGGAAAATGGGTGCAAAACACATGGCCTGTCAAACTCCAACATTTGCATATCAACTTGAAGGAAATGTTAGCAGTCCAGTTTGCATTGATGGCTTTCAAAGATTTACTTCGTCCAGGGCAGGTGTTGATTCACAGACAACACTACTGTCATGTGGTACATCAACAAGCAGGGGGGAACCCATTCTTACCCTCTTTGCAGGCAAGCGATGATTCTGTGGGAAACTGCTCTCAATCTACACCTCAATCTTCAGGCAAGGTTTCTACCAGGAGCACAGAACTCCTTAGCAGATGTATTGAGCAGACAAATAGTGGATCCTCACGAGTGGAAATTGGATCCTCATGTATTTCAACAGTTGACAGTGTTATGGGGAACTCCAGACATAGATCTGTTCGCTTCTCCACTAAATTACCAGTTGCCAAAGTTTTGCACAAAAATGTTTCATCACACAGCTTGGAAGGTGGACGCTCTATCTTTCAGTTGGAACAATCTGCATGTATATGCCTTTCCACCTCTGCCTCTTCTTCCCAAGGTACTTTTGAAGGCCAGACAAGACAAGCCAACCATGATTTTGATAGCACCGGATTGGCCTCGACAACACTGGTACCCACTACTGAGGAGTTTAGTACGAGAACCTCCGTGGCCTCTGCCTTTGATTCCGCACCTTTTGTCACAAGTGGACAGTCACTTCCTCAATGTCAAGATTCAGTCTCTGCATCTAACAGCCTGGCATATTCTGTTTTAGACTCTGGAGGGTCTCAACTTCCACAACAAGTTTTGAATGTTATTTTGGAGGCCAGGAGGCCTAGTACCAGGAAAGTTTACGCTGATAAATGGAGGAGATTTTTATTTGGAGCAAAGGAAAGGACTTTGATGTCTCCAAACCTGATTTAAGTGTTGCTCTTCAATATCTTACTGAGTTATTGGACAAGGGTTTGTCTTTCTCCTCAATAAAGGTCCATGCTGCAGCCATTTCTGCTCACTATGATTGTGACCCTCCTTTATTCTCTCATCCTTGGTTTAAGCAATTTCTTAGAGGGGCAAAGAATATAAGACCCCCACGTAGAGCTCCTACTCCTGCTTGGGATCTCAATTTTGTGTTGGAAAAACTTACTCTACAACCTTTTGAGCCTGCAGCCACTGCCGAGTTAAAGTATTTATCATGGAAAACTGCTTTTTTGTTGGCCATTACCTCTGCAAGAAGGGTTTCTGAATTACAGGCCCTCATGGCAGTGGAGCCTTTCCTGATTTTTCATAAGGATAGGGTATCTTTGCGTACTAATCCTTCCTTTATGCCTAAAGTGGTTTCTAGTGTGGCCTTAAATCAAACTATTCATTTGCCTACTTTTTATGCAAACCCCCAAAATAAAGGGGAGAAAATTTTGCATACTTTGGATATTCACAGGCAGTTGCGTTATTATTTGAGCAGAACCAAGGAGTTCAGACAGTCTCAGCAATTGTTTGTTTCTTTTGCTTTGGGTTCACAGGGTAAACCTGTTTCAAAACAAACTATTTCTAAATGGATTGGGTTTTGTATTTCTTTCTGTTATTCCCATCATGGTAAGGAGATTCCTGCTGGAATCAGGCCTCATTCCACTAGGGCTACTGCTACTTCTACGGCCTTTATAAGGGGGGTATCTACAAAAGACATTTTGGAGGCAGCTACCTGGAGTTCAGTGCATACCTTTTCTAAACATTACCACCTTCCTCTTTATTCTAAGTCTAGGGCTGGATTTGCCACTGCAATTTTACAGGGCATTTTAGCGGCCCCTAATGCTTTATGATTTTTACCATCCTCCCTTTCCCGTTGCTTTGGGATTCTACCCATAAGTAAGGACTGCAGCAATGTGAGATGAAGAACATAGTACAGTTTTGTACCTACCATAAATGTAGATGTTCAAGATCCACATTGCTGCAGTCCAATTACCCTCCCTCCTTCCCCTCTGTAGTTTGACTTGGTGCTATGCTTTAGGTGATTGTTGTTGTTGGGCATGTTTTTGGGAGGTATTCTGTTTTTGGCTGTGGCCTTTCTGGTTTGGCCTTCTGACATCTGGGGCAAGAAAAGACTGAGGATATGACGTCGGTCATGCGCCTTTATACCCTGACGCTCTGATGTCAGATCTAGGCGCCCATGACCGACGTCAGCCTAATACTTTGGTATTCGGGCCGACCGAGGACAGCGGACTACCCATAAGTAAGGACTGCAGCAATGTGGATCTTCGAACATCTACATTTATGGTAGGTACAAAACTGTACTTTATGTATCAGGCCTGCCTGAAAAACTTAAAAAATGTTATAAAACATCTGGTTCATAAAAACATGTATTTACTGTTTCTAGTTTTTAGACTGCATGTTAAAAAATAACTGCTTTTATTGCAAGAGTGCACAGAAAAAGGATGTAAAAAGTAATTAAAAAGTCCACGTTAAAATCTATTTGCTTATCTTACTTTAATGCACAAGTGTATATTGCAACTTATTATAATGAAATTACTTCCTAACTTCTTAATATACTATTTGTTTTACAAACAAAAATCCACTGAGGCTTGCACACAACCACAGTAACTGCTGATAAGTGGGTTAGCATAAAAAAATATTAAATTTTTGCTTTCGTCTCTTCCAGACTTCTTCAGAACAGCAAACAGAGTAGCATGATAATTTGTTTGTTGTTCTGAAGAAGTCTGGAAGAGATGGAAGCAAAAATTAAAATTTTTTTACACTAACCCAGTTATCAGCAGTTACTGTGATTGTGTGCAAACCTTGGCGAATTTTTATTTATCATATTTTGTGTATTTATCCACTTTTCCAATAGGATTTGTTGGCTGTTTTGCAAACAAATACTATCAACCAACAAATGTTTGTTTTCTGAGTAATTGTTATATCAAAAGTTTTTGGTTTAAATTTAACAGTCAGAAAGTACAGTATTTGACATTTTAAGTTGTTGTTATTGTGTCTTTCGGCTTTTCCCGGTTAGGGGTCGCCACAGCAGAACTCCGGTCCGCTAATGATTGGCAGTAGATTTTTTTTTACGTGCTGAGTTGCCGGCCCTGACGCACAACCTTCAACGAAGGTACGCCCATTCATGCATGTCTCCACACAGAAGACGCTCTAGCTGAGAATCAAACGGGACAACGTCTTACTGTGAGGCGACAACGCTACCGCAGCACCACCACTGCAGTCTATTTGACATTTTAAGTTAAATAATTAAATCGTTCAAAAGAAAAGAGAGTCATTTTCTTCTATTTTTCTTAAAAGATTAATATAAATAACTTTAAAATGAAACATGATGCAGTGTAATGCAAGCATAGAAGTTATTCAGTGTGCAGCCTTCTACACGGTGAATATTATTTTTGTGTGAGTGTGTGTGGGTGTGTTGCATATGTGTGTATATACATATTTATAGTACAGATTTGTTTATCTTTACACTTGTGCATATATGCATGTATAAACCTTGGATGTTGCATGGACCAGAATAAAGTCCAGTACATTTTAGTAGGCAGAGTGAAGGGATTAAGTTGTTATTTTGTTTATTAATATGCTTTTATATTTTTGTGATGCCAGAACACTGGCAGAACAGATGTACATTGTAGAGACTACTGTAGTAGATGTTTTCACGTGAAATTAGATGGTTTAATTTACTAGGTAAGGGAGTATTCACCAACTTATTTGAATTAACTACACTTTTGTAAATACTAGTCTTGGCTTCATTCATTTCTTTAGTCTGCTGCAGTGTAATTTAAAGATTCTTATTTGCAGGTTCTATAGATTTGTCCTACTGCGATCTCCTCTACAAAGATTTAAAGAAAGGTCTTGAAGGGCTTGTTCTTGACAGTCTACTTCATCTTCTCTACTTGGTTACTCCATATGATATGATTTCTCAGTACAATCCAGATTGGATGTTATACTTCAGACAGGTGAGCTCTAGATTATTCTCATGGTTGTTTTTCTGGATGTGTTTTATACATTTAATCACTTAAATGGTTTTTTTGGTCAGTTTTAAGAGTTTAACTTTCTCTAACTTCACTATTAATGTTTTTAACATACGGGAGGATGATTTATATGGAAACTGTATGCTACACAAATGTACTTTCCTCCAGCTCCCTGGGATCAGCTTGATGGCTCCTTTACCTGCATCTCTCTCCCCATTTGTTCCATCCTTGGTAAGTGCCAGGCAATACCTGGCTAGACAAGAGGACTACAGTCCATTCATTCCTGTCTAGAAAGCCTGATCAGCCATCAATCCTCCTCTGGCACAAGTCAGGGGGTGATAGTGATCAGGCCAGCTTCAGTTACCAAGGAAAGGCCTACCCATCCTTCCCACAAGCAGCTTACTGAATGGCAGTTTTTGCATGGTTGGGAGAGAGAAATGTGCTTGATTCCATGCACACCTCCACCTTTCCTCGGCTCCACATTAACATTGTGAGACAACCTAGTTATTACAGGAGGGAGATAAATAGCCACAACTAGATGTGTCCACTGTTATCCCCCCCCAAAAGAGATGAGCAAGATGTCATTCATGGTTCAGACTCATCCTTTTCTGTCCAGCCTGTCAGATGCCTGTGCTGCTAATCGAGCAAAGGTTATCTGTTATGTAGTCAGGGCTTCATCCCTCTATCCCACGGGGGTGGAGATCAGGAGATGCAAAAATTTAGTTTTTGATCTAGCATTAAAACAACTCAGTAGAAACTATGTGATTTTAGTCCACACAACCCTCTGCAGATGATAACAATTGGAATGTCCATCCCTAAAGCCCTGTTACAGCACTTCTTAGATCATTAATTGCCATGCTCAGGGCTTACATTTCCTGTGACTGTTATAAGAGATTGTAGAGAATCACACCAGTATGTACATGGGAGTGTCCCTGTCCCACCCTTCTCAGTTCTTTCTAGTTAGTGGCACATTTCAGATCTTGGTTATAATGTGTTTCATTTGGAAATGTCCTTTGTTTCATGCCTAAGAAGCGTAAGACTTATAGCAGTCATCAGATCACTTGACATGCATTTTATGTTGTGCTTTTTTGGTATTCATTTTAGAGCTTTCCTATGTAATTTTAAAGGTGTAGATGTTCTTCATGTTTCACTGTTGCAGTCATCACTTTTGGGATTATCTGCTTGCAGTAGCCCTCAGTTGGCCTGATTAACAAAGTCTTGGGTCCTGCGTCAGTTGCTGTCCCTTCTTCCATGACATCAGGTTGTCAGGGGTGTAAAACATGCAGCCGATGCCATTACATCAGTCTTTCTTGCCGTGCGGTGCCCGAAGCAGATGCAGTTCGCAAGTGCCGGTTGGCCAACTCCTAAAATTTTCGTTTTTGAGTTTCAGATCCAAAGTCTTCAACTAAAGCTAAGTTCCCCGTTGGGGAAACATTTTCTTGCTCCTTACCGATGTCAGTAAAAGTTAATAATTGCATTAATTGTGGAAAGCAAATACCTTAAAAAGATTTTCATTCATACTGTATTCCTTGCCTAGGCCCTGACCACGATGTACCTTGCTGTTGGTTTTGTGCTTTATTTAATTAATGCACTATCTGTCATCGGTATATTTTTGCCTCTAAATATTTCAGTTCTCAGTTTAATTATCCAGAAATGTCATCGGTAAGCCATCCGACTACCAGTATTCTGAAAAAGCACAAAAATAAAGACAGAGACAGGCGGCCTAGGTCCAAAACTGCCAATGATGCTTCTCCTAAGCCAGTCGCCAGTTCGCCAGTACTCAGTGAGGTGCTTTCGCAGCCCCTGATGCCCGCTACTTCTGACTCACAGGCCTTTACTGAGACCCATTTGGAGTCCGTTATGCCACGAGATACTTCAACTATGGAACCTGCAGATGTCTCTACCTTGGATGGGTCCGGAGCTGCTGTGCAGGCACCGGCTTCTGAGGGTGTATTCAGGCTTACGGACTTGCATATTAAACCAACGCCTCCTTCTTCTTTAAGGCTTAAACCTCGAACCTTGCCTAGAAAACCGACACCCAGGCTGCATGCTCAGGCCTCTATGCCTAAAAAACAAATAAGAATGGCTGAAGACCTTATAACTTTAATCAGGGGAAGCCAACCATCCTCTTCTAAGAGACCTAGGACTGAATTTGTTTATGAATCTTCTGACCAGGATTCTGATTTTTCTGATTCTTCTGATAATCTGAATTTACCCTTATCTACTTATGGGGATTCTGATGCAGAGGACTGTATTACCTCTGCTTCTCCTCCAGAGGATTCCTCTTTTGGTGAAACCTTGCACACTCTTAGGGAGTATTTCCACTGGGAAAGCCAGGATTTCTCTGATTCAAAAAAGAGGCTTAGGGACTTCTTACTCCTACCTCAACATAGGCCTTTAGCTATACCTCCTGTACTAGACATTGTTGATGATGCCTTTTCGGAATCTAGTTTGGCCCCTGATTCTTTGCCTCCTGCTCCTAGAAAACCTGACAGATACTACAGGGTTCCTGATTCCCACAAGTTCCTTTTTAAAAATCCTTTTGCGGATCTAGAGACTATTTCACAGGGACCAAGGGCATTAAGGCTTCTACTGCCAAAAGTCCTACCCCTTCTGATAGAGATTCCAGGGCGCTGGATAGATGGGGTAAGAAGGTTTACACTTCTGCAACTTTGGCCATTAGGGCCTTAAACTGTCAGTTTCATATGTTAAAGTATCAACAACATATTATTGGATTGCTTAAACAGAAACTGATGTTGATTCTTGACTGTGCTGAAAATAAGGATTTACAGGATTTGATACATTCTGCTGAACAGGTTGGAAAACATACTTTGCAATGTGGGTTTGATTCTTTAGAGGCCTCTTGCAGGGCTGCTGTCACTGGGTATGTACTCAGAAGGCATGCTTGGCTTAAGGAGCAATCTTTGCCTGATCATGTTAAAGCTAAACTGTTGGATGCTCCCTTAAATAAGGACTGCATGTTTGGCAGTAAAGCTGAGGAAGTTCTTAAAAAGATGTAAGATAAAGCTAAATCTATGCAGACTGTTAAAGATTTCTTACAAGTTCAGCCTCCAAGATTTAGTAGGCATTGGCCCTCTAAGAATTGGTCCTTTCCTGCACCTTCCAGGTCTTCTCAATCCAAACCCAGATCCAACAGAAACCCCAGGTTTCAGTCCCAGGGTAAGCACAAGACTAAGCAGTGGGGGGCTTCCGCTACCAAATCTGGGAGTAGTAGGACTCCCCCTATGGAAAACTGTCTCAATGACTTGACTTTAAAATTTCCAAGCACTTCTCAACTAACTGCTCCTTTAGGGGGAAGGATTGGTCTGCAGACCAAAAACTGGAAACTCATTACCCAGGACAAATGGGTTTTAAATATAGTGTCTCAAGGATACAGGTTTCATTTTCACACATTGCCAACACCCAACGATTGGCCAGATCTATCCCCAAATCAGTGGGCAGAGGCTCAAAAGCAAATACTATCTCTTTTAACTTAAAGGCTATTCAAACTGTACCAGAAGAGGAAAAAGGACAAGGTTTCTACTCAAGACTTTTCCTGGTACCCAGAAAGGACAATTCATGGCGTCCGTTCCTGGACCTGTCTACTCTAAACACCTTTTTGGTGATTCCAAAATTCAAGATGCTGACTCTTCACCAGTTGCTTCCCATGCTAGGAAAAGATGCCTGGATGGCAACACTTGATCTAAAGGAAGCATACCTGCACATCCCAATCAGGGAATCTTGCAGAAGATACCTACGCTTCAAAGCAGGCTACAATCACTACCAGTTCTCTGCACTGCCCTTTGGCTTATCTACTGCGCCCAGGGTATTCACAAAGTGCCTAGCCCCAGTCATTGCCTTTTGCAGGCAAAGAAATATTAAAATATACCCGTAGCTGGACGATTGTTTAATTCAGGCAGAAAGCCAGGACATACTTTTGAATCATCTGGCCTTCGTTCAAAGGGTGCTGACTTGTCTGAGGTATACCATAAACGTAAAGAAATCACACCTGGTACCCTGTCAACAAATTATATTCCTGGGAGCAAGCTTGAATACAACTTCCCAGATGGCTAACCTCACGCCAGAGAAACATATTTATTTGACAACCTACTTCAAACAAGTGGCCACAAAACCCCTACTATCTGCAAGGCAAATACTACAAGCCTTGGGGTTCATGGCCTCCTGCATTCTTCTAATTCCATATGCAAGATTGCATATGAGGAAACTACAATGGTATGTAAAAAGCCTATGGTGTGAACATTCTCAGAATCTAGAAGCAATGATTCCTATCATACCTTGCCTATGCCTAGAGTTTCTTTGGTGGGCAGAAACCTGCCACCAAAACAAGGGACTACCATTCACAACACCACCTGGCACCCAAACCCTAACAACAGACGCATCAGATTATGCATGGGGGGGGCTCATTTGGCAGGGAAGTGCATTCAGGGCAAATGGAGCCCAAGTCAAATGCACCTGCATATCAATCAAGAAGAAATGTTAGCTGTACATAATGCTCTGACAGCCTTCAAGGACCACATTCTTCCAGGACAATTAATGATAAAGACGGACAACACCACTGTTATGTGGTACATAAACAAGCAGGGGGTACACATTCTTACCCCCTCTGAAGACTAGCCATGGCATTGTGGAACACAGCCCTGAGCTATCAGGTGCATCTACAAGCTCAGTTTCTGCCAGGAAAACTAAATACTCTGGCAGACGAACTATGCAGAAACCTCATGGATCCACACGAGTGGAAACTGGAATCAAGGATTTTCAACATGTTGACAAGCAAATGGGGGAGCCCAGATATAGACCTGTTTGCCTCCCCCCAGAACTATCAGTTGGACAAATTTTGCACTAGGACTCCCCACAAACAAGCGTGTATCACTGTTGGCCCCATGGCACTTGCCTCAGACTCCTACTCTATTGTCTCAGCAGGAGAACCAAATTCTGCACCCTCAGCTTCAAACACTGAATCTAGCAGCCTGGCTAATTACATAATTTCTCCTTTACCATCCCTCAGTAAACCAGTGATGGATATCATTTTAGAGGCAAGGAGACCTAGTACTAGAAAGTCTTATGCTGAAAAATGGAAACAGTTCTGTGTCTGGAACCAGTCTCAAGGGATGAGCACAACAGTGCCCAATTTACCTCAGATTTTACAATACTTAACTGAGATGCTTCATAAGGGCCTGTCTTTCTCCTCCATCAAAATTCACGCCTCAGCCATCTCAGCTCATTATAACACAGAACCACCCCTCTTCTCTCATCCACTGCTTAAGCAGTTCCTCAGAGGGGCCAAAAATCTACGACCACCCAGGAGAGCTCCAACTCCAGCCTGGGACCTCAACTTTGTATTAGAAAAGCTCACCCTTCCTCCTTTCGAGCCAGCTGTCACTGCAGACTTAAAATTCCTTTCTTGGAAAACAGCTTTCCTTTTAGCAATTACTTCAGCAAGAAGGGTATCTGAATTACAGGCCCTCATGGCAGTGGAGCCTTTCATCATCTTTCATGTGGACAGGGTGTCCCTCAGGGCCAATCCCTCCTTCATGCCCAAGGTGGTATCCAGTGTGGCCCTTTATCAGTCCATAAATTTGCCAACCTTCTTTCCTAATCCACAGAACAAAGGGGAATGGATTCTGCACTCCTTAGATGTGCACAGACAACTTAGATTCTACTTGGACAGAACTAAACCTCAAAGGAAAGCTGATCAACTGCTGGTGGTATTTGCTGCAGGGCCAGAGGGGAGGGCTATGTCAAAGCAAACCACTTCCAACTGGATAGGCCATTGCATTAATTTCTGCTACAAACACCATGGAAAACCTATCCCACAGGGGTCAGATCTGACTCTATCAGGGTTGCATTTACCTCTACAGCCTTTCTCAGGGACATCCTAGAAGCTGCTACCTGGAGTTTTGTACATACTTTCACCAAGCATTACCATCTGCCAATTTTCTCTAAATCCAGAGCTGGCTTTGCCACTGCAGTCTTGCAGGGCCTTTTAGCTGGTCCTAATGCTATTTAATTTCCGCCTCCCATCCTTAGCTTTGGGAATCTACCCAAAAGTGATGACTGCAACAGTGAAACATGAAGAACATAGTACAGTTGTGTACACTTACCATAAATGTAGACGTTCAAGTGTATTCACTGTTGCAGTCCTGGTTACCCTCCCTCCAGCCCCCATTCTTCTTTTGGATATACCCCTACTTTCCTTTTCTATCTTCAAAAGCTTTTTGGTGTATTTGCTTTTTTGTTGGAGGTATAACCATGTATATTTATAGATTTAATTGCTTCCCATTAAGGGGGCATCTGACATCTGGGGCAAGAAAAACTGATGTAATGGCGTCGGCTGCATGTTTTATACCCCTGACGACCTGACGTAATGGAAGAAGGGACAGCAGCTGACACAGGACCCAAGACTTTGTTAATCAGACCAACTGAGGGATACTGCAAGCAGATAACCCCAAAAGTGATGACTGCAACAGTGAATACACTCGAACATCTACATTTACGGTAAGTGTACACAACTGTACTTTTTGTTTCTTGTTTTTGCTGGCATTCACATCTGAACAAGGAAGTATGTTGGGGCTATTTAAACCTAGTGTAAGCGAGCTGTAAAACTCAACTGTTAAGCATAGCTACAGTAAGATAATCTGTTGGTATTTTATTTGGTGCGCTTTTGTATTCATTTTGGAGCGTTCTCACTTCTTTTTAAAGATGCAGGTAATTCCATTGTTTTGATTCTTATTTTTGCCAACGTTCACAAGTAAAGAGTGTTTTGAGGCTGTTTAAACAGCCTGGTGTGAGTGGACCTGAACAGAGTAGACATGAATGTATTTCGCAGTGATGAAAAGACGTACTTTGAGCATCTTTGTGCCATTTTGTGATGCAGGAAAAACAGGAAAGATTGAAGATATTCTGTGACTGTATAACATCCACAGATTTGTAACTTTGTTAGGTTCTTTTGTTTAATTTGAATTATTTTTTCCTTTATATTTCATTTTTTAACACCTTTATTGAATCATTACCTGTGACATAGGCAAACCTACATCTGTATAAAAGAAATCAAACCATATTAACAAGTTCACATTTACAAACATTATAGGCTATATAACAATATATGTGATGTAAAATGTAAGCAATACTGCATAAATTATTCAGTTCCTGCCTTCTTCTGACCCCCACCCTTCCACCAAAACATCCCTATGCATGCGTTGTTCCCACAATATCAATTCCCTTTTATGCAATCTACTTCCACCCTTACCCAGAGATCCCACCTCCCGTTCCTCCATCTCTGTCACAACACTGACCACCTCAAGTACAGTGGGCTTAGACCTTGATTTTCTCCATCTGGTAGCCACCAGAATCAAACCCAATAGCACTCACTCTGTCCAGCCGGCATTCCTGACAGAGTACTTTGCAGGGAGCCTCCAAAGTCTGCCAACCCATCACCTCCTTCTCCCAGAACACATGTTCCCAACTAACTCTTTCCTGTCCACTACACCTCATGCATCCACCAGAGGAAAAATCTCTAGAGTCTGCCCAGGGGGTACAAAAGCATCCATACAAACACTTCCTAGCAAAATCCCAAATCCTCTAGACTTTGTCGCATACCTGGGAGCTACACACCTATTCTCCCACTGTTTCCCTGTGAACAGCATATTCTTTGTCCTTCCAATCCTCTCTGACCTACAACCGACTCCCATACGTATCGTGCAATATTCTATATAACCCACCAATTATTCTTCCTTTAACAGCAGTCCTTGTTCCAGACCAAAAACTCATCCAGTATAGGTCCCCCACCTAGGATTCCTCTATCTCCCTCTTCCTGTCTATTCTCTGATATCAATCCCCGACAGGCAAGGCAATCACCAACTCGCAATTCAAATTCCCTCTCAGCCTCTTTCCCATTCCACTACTCCTCTCCAGTTACCTGGTTCCCCCAGCAGACCCTCTTAACAAACTCCACCCCCTCTTATCCATTCTATGCAGACCCAGCTGCAGTCATCCTCATCTGCAGAACCTCCCCTCTCCACTCCTGCATCAGCTCAGTTCCTAGCATACTCTCTGTGTCACTCCACAAATGTAATACTCCACATGACTGCTGTCATTCTCCCCAAGGATCTTAAGAAATTGGACTTTGATAACATTACCAAGAAAATCCAGCAGGTAACTTGGAGTTCTTGCTTAGTAAAAAATGAAAATTATGGTTATGGTGAAATCCAGCAATTTTTTCAGAAGGGATAGATATTACTTTGACACATGTCAAAAATTAAATAATCATAAATTACCAAGATGGAGTTTTAAAACTTATAAAATTATGTAAGAAGAAAAGAAAGTTTTATTAATTTAATTTATTAATAAGCAGATGACTGTAAAATAGGCTTTACAATATCAAATGATAGGGATTTTAATGATTTCATCCAGTAGGATAATATTATAATTAATAAAACTTTAGCTCAAGTAAGTTTGCTCTAAAACACAATTTCAAGCAGAGAGTTGTACTATGGTTAATCTATATAAAACATTTATTAGATCATCTCCTTGGCATATAATAACTCTTTCTGTTTATATTATAAAAAGAGTTAAGATAGAGTACAGAGAAAATTCTCAAAGAAAATACACAGATTACTTGATTTTTAAATATGTAGATATACTCAAAACTGTACATTTATTTTCAGTACATTAAAGACATTATAGAGGCAAGTTATGATACTTGCCTATAAGGCTTTTAGGAGTGAAGAGTTAAGAATTCAGTTAAACTTAGAAATGTCAGATAGTTTCAGATTTTTCAAGTGTAAGTGCCTAAATTTTAGAGTTGGTGTTGATAAGTAAAAAAATTAGACAAAAGTATATTATGCAATTGCTGATTACATCTTGGAATCATCTACCTAAATCATTACATGTGGTAGCCAATTTTGAGGTCTTTAAGAAAAGTTCAGACTTGTGAGTGGGATCTGAAATCTTTAATTCCTCTTTTTCACACTTTATGCTCCTAGAAGACCTAGGTTAGAGCACTGTGATGCTATCTGTGGTACCTATAATGCACAGCAGCTGTCTCTATTAAGGTGGGAAGGTCCACTATGTTAAGGCTTTTTTTAATTTATTTTATCTCCCTGCAGCTGTCCTCATCCACCAAGTCTACCAAACCAGAGTCTTTCCTTGACTTTCTCTGACCCATGTTCAGGGCTGGCGAGGAGACTGAGGCACCACAGGACAATGTCATACGACTTTTGAGGAGGGTTTTTTTTTTTGTATGTGCCTATATTCCACTTCCTCTGTGTGAATCCATCACATCTTAGGGAAGGATGTGCCTGCCTCTGTGGAGATTCAACCACAGTCCCACCTCCTTAAGGACAACCCCTCCATGCTTTCCCAGCCTCCACCAGGGATCAACCATAAAGTGTGCATAAGTGCATGCCCATCCTCTCTATTTGTGTTGCTAAGTGCTCAAGACACTAACTGAACTCGGGTCATCTGAGCAGTACTCAGGGTTCTGTCACTCTACACCACCCATGTGGGACAAGGTTTTCTGCAACTCTCAGCACTTCAACGTGGCCAGTCACTGCCAAGTAGAAGGGGAAAATTGCAGTCTAAATAAATACTCATAGGTGGTTGCAGTAGAGAGTGTGTAGTACAAGGTCTGGCAGGAGGATCCCACATGTAGTCCGTGGGAAGAGCTAGAGAGGAAAAGTGAAGTACAGGATCGGAAAGCCAAGCTTTGGAAAAACTATCTGCTAGTTTCAGTGTCCAACAGTTCTGTCACCTCTGAGACCTCACTTATGGTGAGCTTTAAACATAATGAAGGGTGATGCTTATCCCATGCTTGGCCAGCCATCTTCTGTGGAGCTTGCCTTTGAGTCTCTGGGGCATGCTTCCAGCTGTGACATTTGGCTTGAGAAATGTATTATTTTCACTTTCCTCCCAAGCAAAGCTAGTTGGCAATTATAAGCAGGCTTCTGCAGACCCTTGCTAGTTGATTAGTTCCTTGGCCATGCTCTTTTTTTGGGAGTTGCAGAGCTAGTTTAATGCTTGATGAGACATGGCTGATTGGGAGAGGGAGAACTCAATCTATCAGTATATGTGTATTATCTGATGTAAGCAAAAGGCATTATGCATGCTGCCTGCTATAAATGCAGAACCCAAGAGTGTGAGTCCTAAGGCCTCAAAATATAAACTTATAACTCTGGGGAGAGGAAGTCAGTCTTTGGTAACAGTAGACTAATGCCAGCAGATCTTAGACTATCTTTGTGCATAAAACTTCAGCAGACTGCATCAGTCCTTCCCCTATCCTGTAATGTCCAGTGGTTCAATTCTATGCCAGATCTATTTTGCCACACTTCAGAGTATTGCACTGGAAAACAGCTCCAGTCTACTGTTTCCTATTTTAATGGTAACATTTCTTCTACATTATGACTAGTAGTTTCTTTTCACTTTTATATTGTTTGCTTTATCTTCTGATGCATTTTTCTTAAGATTTGAAGTTTCCATTTCTGTTTTATTGGATTTTTTTTTCGCTACCTTTGTTCACTCACTTTATTCTGGGCTTTTGACACAATTATGCAGATACTATCTACAATAATACCAACTATGCAGGCATACCTCTCAATCTTCAAATAACAAAATCAGGGACAAAGGACTTTAAAATCAGAAACAATCACGGACACCTAATTAGCATAAGATATGCATAATCAAATAAGCACATTAATGTACATGCAACACCTCTCAACCATACTGAATTCCTCCATATTTACCGGTTTTAAGGGCCAAATAATGGGGTGCCACGAATAAGAGTCCCCTTTAATTCCCGATTTTTTTTTTTTATTATTTTATTTATTTATTTATTTATTTTGTATTACCACTTTAAATTTTTGGCTGACATCACCATGGATCACCAGTCTACAGGGGCGTGTGTGATGACATCAGCTACTGCCTGTTGGACTCAGTCAAATATTTGTTTTGAACTATTTGGAGGGAACTAGGGAGTATAACAGCAATGGGGGCAGATATGTTTTGCAGAGTCCAACCACATGTCCCAGCCTCCATGTAAAAAAAATAAAAAAGAACTAACGGGCCTGTAATGCTGCTTAGTGGCATAGCTTCTGTATTTTATCTGCTGCTGGCAAAGTGTGTTTTTATTTGCAGCAAGTTCTGAGAACTGTATTGCTGTATTTTATTTGCTGCAAGTTGGCTGTATGTGTGTTTAACTGTGAAGTTGCTGTGTCCAAGAACTGTAGTATTTTATCTGCTGCAAGTCCGAGAAGAACTGTATTTTATTTGGCAAAGTATGCAAGTCTGAGGACTGCTGCAAAGTAAGTCCGAGAACTGTAGTATTTTAACGGGGCTGCTTAGTGGCTTCTGTATTTTAACTTTTGCTTCTGTATTTTAACTGATGAAAGGTTTAACGACCATTAATGGCGTCTGTAAAACATGAACTGCTGCAAAGTTTAACGGCCATTATTGGTTTCTGTAGGCAAAGTGTTTGTGTGTCTAGTGGCTTCTGTATTTTAACTGCTGCTACAAAGTCTGAGAACTGTAGTATTTTAACAGGCCATTAGTGACTTCTGTATTGTCAAGAACTCTATTATTTTAATGGGCCCGTACTGCTACAAGTTGGTGTAAGTCAGTGAGCTGCTGCAAAGGGTGTGATCTTCTGCTGGCTTCTGTATTTTAACTGCTGCTGCAAAGGAGTGTGTGTGCTGCAAAGTTTAACAGTCATTAATGGCTTCTGTAGGCAAAGTGTGTGTGTGTGTGTGTGTGTGTGTCTCTGTGGAAAATGGCCCAGTTAATTATACCTGGTGGTTATTGTTACTCAGGCTCAAACCCTGTACCTTGGGTACAGAGAGCAAGAGCCTGAATTCCCTACCCACACCACCACGTGCGTTCAATGTTTCTTTGTTCTGTTCATCTTAAAATTTGTGGTTTTCTAGCAAATTAGTGAGAACTGAATTCACTAAATAATGATAGTCACTTAAGTTTCAGTCTTCCTATCTTTAGAAAACACACGGTAACCCAAAACATTTTATTTTAGCAGCTTTTCTAAGATTATACAAGCAATGTTTAGAACATGTCCCTGGTTTTGAGCCTTTGTCCCCCCCAATAAAGTTTGGATTTTTCCAGATTTCTTATGCTGCAATAGTTCTTCAGGGGGACAAAAGTTTAGTGCTGCTTATGCCAAGTCTGTTTGCATTGGTAGTAGCACAACAGGTCGAATACTTGCTTTGGATGAAGAAGGCTGTGGGTTCTACTCCCCACAGTATGTAGATGGATTGCTGATACTGTACTGTGTTGTACTTTTAAAGGTGGTGGATGCTGTACTCCTGAGAATGTCCTCTTTGGCAGAGCTGCCTAATAACTATGAACCTGTTATCAGTTTGCCATCCATTCCCTATTGCAATATTACTAGCTTGTCATTTTTTTAATGTACATAGGCAAGTTATTCCTCAAGGGCAACAGACACTTTATTTGTAGATGAAACAATGAAATACAACATTGTTTACTAGCAGCAACCTCTTCATTAGTTACAGATCTCTTTAATGTGGAATTATTTAGATGACTTTTACTTCTGCAGAGATTGTGCATATTTACTGACACTGGTGGATTGCAGAAGTTTGAGTAGACTTTTATGATGGAAATGTTGAACTGGGCAGTTTTGTCATTATTGGTTCATGCATTTTGTTTCATTGCTTACTGGATAAAATGTTCAAAACAAATTTTTAAAATGCGCTCTAACAAGTCTGATGTATTATACAAGGAATATAATTTAATACAATTAAGAAGGCGTATCAAAGAACACATGCATGTTTCGTGTGCAGTGGGCCTATGATTTGAAAACAGCCCAAAGGTAATCTTTATCCGCCACTGGCCTGATGCATTTTCTTTGAATGTGGGTTTCAATGCTGTTTCAGTGAATGTGAGTTTACTTTCCAGGGCAGAGAAGTTTTAATGCTAAGTCTATTTTCATTGTGAGACTGTATTGCTTTGTTTAGCAGATGATGTCTTTTAGTGTTTTTGCAATAAAATGTGAAAGTTTTAAATGAAATCCAAATAATTATTGTAGAAGTAAAGCAGTATGCACATTACAGTGTTTATGGTAAATGGGGTGAAATAGCCAAGTAAAGGGACATTGGAATGACTGCAGGGGAGAGGGCTGTGTATGGGGGCGGGGCCCATTCGACCATGATTTTGTGAGGGGGGAAGGGCGGTAAACTCAAAGACAGCCCCGGATGGCACAAACTCCAGCTATACCACTGATCAGTAGGCCATGGAGAATGACTTTTGGAGGTTCTAGAAAACTATAATATTATTTTGCTAAGATTAGAATATTGCCTACCATTAAATGCCCTTCTTTTACCACAAAACCCACATACTGCAAGTCACCAAAAACAAAATCCTAAGGTTCATCTTCTCCCTTCCCAATGTACATCATTGCTACACATTTAGAAAAATGGTTACCATTTACTACAGGGTCTGGGGCCATATTTTGGTTGTCTGTTCTTCAGTTGGTATCCCACAATTCCATTGGAGTAGGTGTGGTTACATAATTATGTATGCACATTTTATGTTAATCAGCATACAGATTTGTACATATTTTTCATGTGCTTTGTCCAGATTTTTCATGTTTCCAGGTTGAATGGTATGGTACATGCCCTCACATGTTCTGATGTTCTTCGTGTTTCACTGTTGCAGTCATTACATTTGGGTAATTTGCTAGCAGGTTGCCCTCAGTCGGCCTGAATTCCAAAGTCTTGGGTCCTGCATCGGTTGCTGTCTTCTCTTCCATGACGTCAGGTCGTCAGGGGTATAAAACATGCAGCTGACGCCATTTTCTTTAGTCTTTCTTGCCACGTGGTGCCCAAAGCAGAAGCATTTCGCAAGTGCCGGTCGGCCAACTACTGAAATATTCGAGTTTGAGTTTCAGAACTGAAGTCTTCACTAAAGCTAAGCACTCCGTTGGGGAAACTTTTTTCTTGCTTTTTACCGATGTCAGAAAAAATTAATAATTGTATTACTTGTGGGAAGCAAATACCTCATAAGGATTTCCATTTATACTGTATTCCTTGCCTAGGCCCTGATCACAACGTGCCTGGCTGTCGGTTTTGTACTAGATTTAACCAACGCACTATTAAGCGTCAGTATATTTTTGCATCTAAGTATTTTGGAAGCAGATTTAACTACCCAGAAATGTCGTCGGATAGCTATCCGACTACCAGAGTACATAAAAAACGCAAAGAAAAGGACAGAGAAAGGCAGTCGAGATCCAAAACCAACGACGAAGCTTCTCCTAAGCCAGTCGCCAGTTCGCCGGTACTCAGTGAGGTGCTTTCGCAGCCCCTGATACCCGCTACCTTCGAGTCGCAGACCTCTACCGACACCCATGTGGAGTCCGGCATGCCGCAAGATACACAAGGTATTGGACCGACGGAAGTATGTCCCTCGGATGGGTCCAGAGCTGCTGAGCAGGCACCAGCTTCTGAGGGTGTTTTCAGGCCTCAACATTTGTATATCAAACCGACGACAGCTGCAAAACCAAAGACAAAAGCAGCTTCTAAACTAAAAAAAACGATGTATGAGCCACATGCACAGGCCTCTATGCCTAAAAAACAGATGATCAAAATGGCTGAAGACCTTATTACGTTGATCCAGGGGTACCCATCCAGATAAGAGACCTAGGCAAGACACTGATTATGAATCTTCAGATCAGGTTTCTATTTCTTCTGATTCCTCTTCTGATCAGGAATTATCTATACCTCCCTAAGAGGACTCTGATGCTGAGGAGTCTATTCCATCTGCATCTCCTCCTGAGGATTATTCATTTGGAGAAACCTTGCATACTTTGAGGGAGCATTTTCACTGGGAGAGTCAAGACTTCTCAGAATCAAAAAAGAGGCTCAGGGATTTCCTTCTCCCTCAGCACAAGCCTTTAGCCATTCCCCCTGTTTTAGACATTGTGGATGTTGTGTTTTCGGAGTCAAGCTTGACCCCTGACTCCTTACCTCCTGCTCCCAGTAAGCCTGACAGATATTACAGGGTCCCTGACTCACATAAAGTTTTATTTAGAAACCCTGCTGCTGATCTTGAAACTATTTCACAGGGTCCAAAGGGAGTTAAGGCCTCAACAGCAAAAAATCCTACCCCCTCTGACAGAGATTCAAGGGCACTGACTGGACAGATGGGGAAAAAAGGTTTATACATCTGCAACCTTGGCAATCAGGGCCTTAAACTGTCAATTTCATATGCTTAAGTACCAACAACATGTTATGGGATTGCTGAAACAGAAAATTGTTGATTTCAGAATGTGCAGAAAATAAAGAATTGCAGGAATTATTGCATGCAGCTGAACAAGTTGGAAAGCATACTTTGCAATGTGGTTTTGATTCTTTAGAGGCCTCCTGCAGGGCCGCAGTTACTGGATCTGTGATTAGGAGGCATGCCTGGTTAAAGGAACAAAATTTGCCTGATCATGTTAAAGCTAAATTGCTAGATATACCTTTACAGCATGATTCTCTGTTTGGTATTAAGGCAGAAGAGGCTTTAAAGAAAATGGAAGACAAAGCTAAGTCTATGCAAACTGTTAAAAACTTCTTACAAGTGCAGCCACCAAGCTTCAGTAGACAATGGCCTACAAAAAATGAGTCCTTTCCTGTGTCAGACAGAACTCAAAGGGGCAAATCCAGATGCCCTAAGGGTTCCAGATACCAGGCGCAAGACTCAAACAGGTCAAAGCAATGGGGCGCATCCACCTCCAAATCTGGAGGAGATAAAGCGCAAGCCTACAGAAAGCAATCCCAATGACTTCCCTCTGCCTACACCAAGCACTTATCTTTTGGCAGCACCCATAGGGGGAAAATTAGCACTTTTTGCTCAAAATTGGCAGTTAATAACCCAGGACAAGTGGGTACTAAGCATCGTATCACAGGGGTACAGGTTCCATTTCCACACTCTGCCAATGGCAAATGGTTGGCCAGATCTGCCAAAAAATCAATGGGCAGAGGCACAGAAACAGGTTGCATCCCTCATGGATATGGGGGCCATTCAGACAGTACCAGAACAGGAAAAAGGACAAGGTTTTTACTCAAGACTGTTCTTGGTACCCAGAAAGGACAAGGCCTGGTGGCCAATACTGGACTTATCGATTTTGAACACATACCTGGACATTCCAAAATTCAAAATGCTGACTTTGCAGCAGCCTCTTCCCATGCTGGGCAAAAATGCTTGGCTGGTGACTTTAGACCTAAAAGAGGCATACCTGCATGTCCCAATAAGAAAGTCGTGCAGAAGATACCTCAGATTCAAGGCTGGCTTAATGCATTACCAATTCTCTGCACTGCCCTTTGGCTTATCTACTGTGCCCAGGGTCTTTACAAAGTGCCTGGCACCAGTAATTGCATTTTGCAGACAAAGAAGTATACAAATATATCCTTACTTGGACGACTGTCTCATTCAAGCAGAGAACAAGGACACTCTTCTTCAACACCTGGCATTTGTGAAAAGGCTTCTAACATGCCTAGGGTACACAATAAATGAAAATAAATCACAACTGGTACCCTCTCAAAAGATAACATTCCTGGGTGCAAGCTTGAATACAACTGCCCAGATGGCTTACCTCACGCCAGACAAACAAAGGCAACTGACTACTTACTTCAAACTGATGGCAACAAAAACCCAGTCTTCTACAAGACAAATTTTGCAGGTTCTGTGCTTCATGACATCCTGCATCCTATTAATTCCATATGCAAGACTGTATATGAGGAAACTTCAATGGTACCTAAAAAGTTTATGGAGTCAACATTCACACAGTCTGGAAATAATGATTCCTCTCATTCCCTGCCTGCAACAGGAGTTTCCATGGTGGGCAAGGGCCTGTCACCAAAACATGGGACGGCCCTTTACTCTACCCCCCTGCCAGCCAAACCTTAACAACAAACGCATCAGATTATGCCTGGAGGGCCCACATGGCAGGAAGATGCATTCAGGGCATATGGACACCAAAACAAATGCATCTACATATCAACCAGAAAGAGATGCTAGCTGTTCAAAATGCCCTAACAGCCTTCAAGGACTTACTTCATCCAAGACAACTAATGATAAAGACGGACAACACCACAGTCATGTGGTATATAAACAAGCAAAGGGTAACACACTCATACCCCCTTTGCAGATTAGCCATGGCACTGTGGGACACAGCTTTGACCTACCAAATACATCTTCAAGCTCAATTCCTGCCAGGAAAACAAAACACTCTGGCAGACAATTTAAGCAGAAACCTTATGGATCCGCATGAGTGGAAACTAAATCCACAAGTCTTCAGCATGATAACAAAGAAATGGGGGAGCCCAGACATAGATCTATTTGCCTCTCCTCAAAATTATCAATTGAAAAGATTATGCACAAGGACTTATCACAAACAAGCATGGAAAGCGGATGCCCTATCAATCCTTCAGTTGGAAAAAACTATCAGTTTACGCCTTTCCTCCTCTGCCTCTTCTACCCAAGGTCCTCCTAAAAGTCAGAGAAGAGAAGCCAAAGATGATATTAATTGCCCCGGACTGGCCCCGTCAATACTGGTACCCAGTCCTAAGGAACTTGTCTCAATACCCAGCTTGGACCTTGCCTCAAAGACCACAACTACTGTCCCAGCAAAACAATCAGATCCTGCACAATCAACTACAGACTCTGAACCTGGCAGCATGGCTAATCATGTAATCATACAAACGACACCTCTCAGTAAAGCTGTGATGGATGTCATTTTGGAAGTCAGAAGGCCTAGTACTAGAAAATCATATGCTGACAAATGGAAGAGATTCTGTGCTTGGAATCAAGCACAAGGAACTGATACAGCAGAACCACATATTCCCGGATATTACAATACTTAACTGAGATGCTTGACAAAGGCCTATCTTTCTCATCAATCAAAATCCATGCCTCTGCCATTTCGGCTCATTACAATACAGAGCCACCAATCTTTTCTCATCCTTTACTAAAGCAGTATCTTAGAGGAGCCAAAAATTTAAGGCCTCCTAGAAGATCACCACTACCTGCATGGGACCTCAATTATGTGTTGGAGAAGCTCACCCTGCCTCCATTTGAACCAGCTGCTACAGCTTATATAAAGTTCTTATCGTGGAAGACAGCTCTGCTACTAGCAATTACTTCAACAAGAAGACTTTCAGAGCTACAGGCCCTCATGGCTGTAGAGCCTTTTATCACATTTTACCCAGACAGGGTGTCTCTGAGGACAAATCCTATTTTTATGCCTAAAGTGGTTTCCAGTGTGGCTCTTAACCAAACAATTCATCTGCCAACTTTTTATCCAAATCCGCAGAACAAAGGGGAGAGAATTCTGTATTCCTTGGACGTACACAGACAGCTAAGATTCTACTTGAGCAGGACTAAAGCTCTAAGAAAAACTGAGCAATTACTAGTGTCATATGCTGCAGGATCAGAAGGAAAGGCTATTTCAAAGCAAACAATTTCAAAATGGATAAGCCACTGCATCCGTTTCTGCTACTTACACCATGGTAAACCTGTGCCCAAGGGCATTAGGTCTCATTCCATCAGACCTGCAGCTACTTCAGCAGCCTTTCTCAGAGGAGTACCAACCAAAGACATTCTAGAGGCTGCTACTTGGAGTTCTGTTCACACCTTTACAAAGCATTACCATTTGCCTCTCTACTCTAAGTCCAAGGCAGGCTTTGCCACTGCAGTCCTGCAGGGCCTTATAGCCACACCTAAAGCTGTTTCTCCCAACCATAGCTTTGGGATTCTACCCAAATGTAATGACTGCAACAGTGAAACACGAAGAAGATAGTACAGTTGTGTACACTTACCATAAATGTAGATGTTCGAGTGTATTCACTTTTGCAGTCCAGGTTACCCTCCCGCCATCCCCCTGTCATTTTAAAGTTATCTTTCCTTCTCTATCTTCTACAACCTATGTGGTGTATTTGCTTGTAGATGAAGGTAAAGTTTATACTGATACATGAATATATATATATATATAATATTGCTACCTTTTTGGGTGCACCTGACATCGGGGGCAAGAAAAACTAAAGAAAATGGCATTGGCTGCATGTTTTATACCCCTGACGACCTGACGTCATGGAAGAGAAGACAGCAACCGATGCAAGACCCAAGACTGTGGAATTCAGGCCGACTGAGGGCAACCTGCCAGCAGATTACCCAAATGTAATGACTGCAACAGTGAATACACTCGAACATCTACATTTATGGTAAGTGTACGCAACTGTACTTTATACATGCCCACACATGTTTGATTACACAAAGACAGGGCTTCATTTGAGACTTTTTTATGAAAAAGAGAGTTATAATCACACACAAGCTTATAATAAGAAAATGTTCATATTTTAAGATGGATATATAAAATTCATCTGATACAGGGTATGCCTCTTCCCCTCTCACCCCCCCCCCCCCCAGCAGTCCCATTTTTATGAAGATAGGAGCTTTTTGCAGAAGACAGATATTTACTATAGAAGCAATACACACAAGGCAGTTTATATTCAGTAGTCCACCCTACATAGACTAATGACCACAGGTTTACCCCTGTCATTACCTCACAATCAAACACAGAATGTCAGAGTACAACTGTTATTCAACTTTATCATCTTGGCAAGGAAAAGCAATTTCTTCAACTGATTCTGTGGAATTCTAAATAAAGCCAAAAATAATAGAGGGGGAAAGGACCAGAATCAATGACATCTTTTAAATGTTGCCCTCAAACTTAGCACTTGATAGAATAAACGTTTTTGAATTAGCAACAATCTTAGAAAGTTGACAGAACAACAGACTTTGCATTATCAACATGAATGTGCTTTAAAGATATGAACTGTGGTACTTCCAAGCATCAACAACATAAATGCCGTTATTCGTCATATGATTAAAAAAGAAAATAATAACTCATCTCTAAACAGCTTTCTTCAAGAAATATGGAGAAAGCTCAATATAATCGGGGGAGAGGGGACAAATATAGTATCACAATATCAGGGACAGCTTTTAAATATTGCTGTCATAAACTTAGTTGATAAAATAACAGATTTTGCATTAGCAACAAGCTTAGAAAGTTGACCGAACAGCAAATTTTGCATTAGCATCAACATTATATGTCTTTATTAGAAAAAATAAAAAATTCTTCTGAAAGTATACTTACAGTGTGGGATAATATTAAAATGGAGTTTAAAAATAGGGTGGAAATACACAACCGAGAGTTATAGTTAAGAAGTAACAGTAATTATTTAGAGGGATTGACAAATGATAAAGTATGCCGAATAAGGGGATCTCACAGAACAAGAAGAGGAACAACTGCAGAATGCTAAACAGAAAATAAGGGATTACCTCAGTAATATGCATGAGTTTAAAAAGATTGCTGGTAAGCAGCTGTTTTTTGATGATAACTCTAGAGCAGAAAAACTTTTAGCAAAATGACTCAGGCAACATAAAGTAGAAGGGGGTTGTCGCCATGCTTATGGAGCCCATAACAAGGAAGATATAAAGAGATCCTGTAAAGGTACTAGAAATGTTTCAGTAATTTTATGAAAGTGCATAAAGCAGAGAAATAAAGAAATCAAGAAAAGGTACAAATGGAAATGTTTATATGCCAAGGTTAGAGATAGATGTGACTCAATTACTAACAGAATATGAGAAGATGAGATAAAAATGGTGATGTATAGCCAGTCTACAGGAAAGTCTCCAGGAATATATGGTATTCCTGTGGAAGTTTGGAAGCTAGGAGGGAAAACCAATAATGATCTGGAAGGTTTTGTTTAATAGTATTTTAAGAGGAGGAGAAGCACCAGCATCTTGGAAGAAAGCAGTGTTGGCTGTAATATCTAAAGAGGGTAAAGACCAACAGATCCAGCTTCATATAGGCCCATTCAATCCTATATCATGATTATAAAGTGTTTATCTCTATATTGACTAAAAGAATGGAAAGGGTGATGCCAAAATTGATGATATGGATCAATGTGGTTTTGTGGAGGGGATGCAAACATTTGACAACATTAATAGAACATCGATGATCCAGAGGGAAGCAGAATACAAGAAAATGCCACTGTTGATGGTGGGTCTTGATGCGGAGAAAGCATTTGACAGAGTAACCTGAGAGTTTATGAGCAGGGTAATGAAAGCATTTGCATTCCGTGATAAAATTATAAGGTTAATTAGAAGGATATATGAGGACTTGGAGGCGAAAATTAAAGTTGGTGGATCCCTCTCTGATAATTTCTGTTTGAGCAGATGAACTAGGTAGGGGTCTCTTCTTTCCCTTTGTTATTTGCACTATATTAAAAACCATTGGCAAAGAAAATAAAGAGACTCAGAAATTCAAGGATATAATTGGTATGGTAGTCAAGAAAACCTGCTCTGTGTGCAGATTATATTATTTTATATCTGATAAAACCCAAAAAGGACATTTCAGTGTTGTGGAATATTTTGAGGCAGTTTCAAGTCTTTTTGGGATACAAAATTAATGAAGCTAAAACAAAGGTAATAGCTGTAAATTATGTACTGTACCCACACATGAATTTGTTCAGCAATATCCACATTTACTGGGATATGATAAAACTAAGTACTTAGGGGTATGGATTAAAAAGGATTCTGGTTTGGCAGCTAAGGATATGTGGGAAGAGACTAAAACAATAATGCAAAAATTGAGAAATTTGAATCTTTGTTACATGGATGTGGATAGTAAGATACAAGCAGTTAAAATGTTTTTAGTACCTTTAGTTTTATACACAGGTCAGGAATACTTTTATCAGCTAGAGGAGAGGTTGTGGATAGCAATTAATAAAGACTGAAGGATTTTATCTGGAGGGGAAGGCAGCAAGAGACAAGTGGGATAAACTAATTCTTCCAAAAGAAGAAGGTGGTTTGGGATTACCCGATTTGAAGGGGTATTTCAGAGCTACACAGTTAATGCTGCTATACATAGCACAAGCAGAAACCTATAATCCAGAGTGGAAGGGGATGATGAAAAAGGAGGGAAGCTCAAGAAACAAGGAGAGACTGGAATTTTGGATGCAGATCCGAAAGGAGAATAACAATAACCATACATAATATTATATTCATAAAGTAGCAGAAAGTATTCTAAGAACTCAACCAACACAGGAATGGAGAAAGGAGATCTGCTGATAGGAATGACTGCAATTAGGGATACAGACAATAGACAAGAGGGGGCTTGAATTTATTTTAGAAAAGTGGCAAAAGAACCAAGGTATTGGGAGCAAGTAATTAGAGAGGGAAAGGTAATAGAATGGGAAGAGGCCAAGAATTTATTTGGTCTGCAGGACAGAAATTGCCTTCCCTAGCAAGGACTGATACGAGAGTATACACAAGAGAAACAAATAGGGGGATCCTAAGTGAAAGACCGGGACTGGCAATGGGGGACATTATTTTATGTTCATGGCTATCTGGAATATTAGAAAAGGCTGTAGGGGTGGTGACATAGTCAATGACATGGAATTAGGGGAAACTAAGTGGATTGTTGAACCAACAGCACACAGGTTCCCAGGACTTAATGAGATGGTCCCCTTAAAACCCACTCTTAAAAAATGGTGGGTTCAGTACTAGAACCCGATTGGTTACCATTTCCTTTTTAATAGATGCTTAGCATTATGTTTTTTATCTGAAGAAGGGCACAGCCCAAAAGCACTTATCCTGTATATTTTCTGCTGCTACGTTTTTACTTGTTATTAAAGTTTTATTTCCAGTAGTGGTTGCTGCTAATTTTTCCTTTTGGTACATTTTGGTGTATAGCAGTTCAACCTTTGGTAAGGTAACGTGTATTTGTTCTTGGACTTGGGTGTATGAGTACCTCACACACTATGGATAGTATTTGAGGAGAACCTGGGCAGACTACGCAGATGTTTCCGAGTATGAGGTCGGATAAATTGAGCAAGAATCTTATTTTGTCAGATAACCCGCTACTCAACTTAGATCTACATGTCACATCGGATATAAGACTAACGGAAAACTTTATTGTCAACAGCAATCCAGTATTTGATGATATGATGAATGACTTTATTCATAAGGTAAACTGACTGAAGCGTTTGCAATGGCAACACAACCATTTCGAAGCCTGTTTACAGTTTGGTGTGGTACTCAGAGGCATGAGGGTTTTTTTGCATGCCGGCACAAGGAGAGCAATATCCTGAGCTCCTTGCCAAATGGCAGCAAGTAAACATCAATACTGGCTTCTCCTATATGCGTCCTGTTGGAATATTTTGCTCCAGAAGAGAAGCAACTTGGTCACGAAGTTGAACAGCTGCAACAGAGATTGGAGGCAGAGTTCACAGAGGCAAGATATGTGTCACTGTTAGAAGCTGCTTATTTTACTTTTTCCACTACCAATCAGAAGCTGCAGTGGTTTAAGGCCAAGAAGCTGCAGTGTGATTATCATGACTTCATGAATGGCCAGATTTTTGTCTGGCCTAGGGAGAATACAGATACACAGACATTACATATAGCAGCATCCTTAGGTAAGGGTGCGCTGCCACGGAGAATGGGGCAGAATAATCAGCATGTTCTGAATGAACTGATGAGTGAGGGAGGTTGTTGTGCTCCTGTAAGGAGCCAATCATCAAGCAGGATGGTTCACGTTGTTAACGAGCTGCAAGATGCCCTGAATAATGGAGTAGAGTTATGGCAAGGGAATGAGTGTCAAGTGACTTATGGGACTCTAACTGTAGCGAATGCCATAGAACCCGTGTCACTGGGTTCAACCATCAGTAATAATGCTGGTGATTCTGCTACTGAGTTGGGTGCTAGACCTAAGAATTCTAGTAACAGTAGGAATAAAGGGCATTTTTTCACCTAATTACCGGCCCCAGTGAAAAAGAAAGGGGAATGGAAAAGTGGCAGCAGGGAGATGAAGAGAAGGAGGTTGTCTCATTGACTGATGGTGGCATTGTTCATAATTTGTCTGAATATATTCTTAGGGACGATGAAATGTATGTATTAAACAAGGGGCTAACCTTTATTCCCAGTCAAGGAAGCTCCTTCAGTGATGTTATTATGGATATTTTATTATTTGGAAGGAATGTTATACTGAGAGAAATGTTTGGAAGTGGTAACCAATCAGGGGTACAATAATTAAGGCAACCGAGTGTATTTGTACCAGCCTTCAACTCCACCATGCAAACTTTTATTAAGGTATGTGAACAAGAAATACAACAATATTTACAAATAGGCAATAGTAGGAGTTTTTCACAATATGAATGCAGCACAGAGAAAGGCATTACAAGGTTTGAAGGTTAACACACAGATAGTAATTAAACAAGCTGACAAAGGAGGGGGTGGTAGTGGTGATGAGTAAAAAGGATTATTATGATAAATTAAAGGATTTATTGTCGGATGCAACTACATTTGTTCACATATCACCTATCACTTTGCACAACTTGATTAAGGAAATAAGAGGTCGGCTGAGGCAGATAGAAGTAGAGAAACTGATGGATAGAGAACTCATGGATTTTCTATGGGTGAAGTATCCAGTGACTCCAGCGTTCAAAGCCCTGCCCAAAATCCATAAGGATTTGAGGAATCCTCCCCTTAGACCGATAGTGTCAGGGAAAGGATGGGCTACGGAAAACATCTCAATATGGCTTGAGTATACCATGAGACCATGTTTAGCTCATATAGATGAAGTACTTAAAGATACAGGGCATTTTTTTACTTCTCTTAAGAATTTTGAAGCCACAGCCGAAATAATGGAGTATATTATGGTGACATTAGATGTCAATAGTTTATTTACTGTGATTAGTAATCAATATAGTGTACAGGCAGTTATTAACTTAATGAAGGAGTTACATCTAGCAGAAGGAATCAAGTTAGAATTAATAGAGAGGCTGCTAACTCTGGTGCTGGAATATAATGTTCTTTTATGTGTTGGAGATCTGTATAGACAAGTGCAGGGGGTAGCCATGGGCAACCCCTGTGATAATTCTTATGCACATATGGTAATGTCCTATTGGGAGAGGCAATTCATCACAGGTGCCCACAATATTTGGAGAGATAAGGTCTGTTTATACAGATGCTTTGTCGACGACATTTTTCTTTTATGGGGAGGGGATGAAAGTGATTTCTTGAGTTTTGTTACTTATCTGGAATCCACTATCACCTTTCTTAGATTTTCTGTTAAATATTCAGTGCACATGATATTTTTTTTTAGATGTGACGCGTATACAAGATGAGATGGGATTTAAAAGCACATTGTATAGGATGGAGTGTTGGAAAAATAGTATTCTAACATATGATAGTATGCATCTCAGGTTCGCATTTAACAATATTGTCACAGGTCAAGTGGGAAAAATTTCCAGACTGTGCACAAAACAACACGGTTATGAAGAGGAAGTAGTCATGATGCCTAGTCATTTTGAAGAAGGGGGTTATGGTATTAACAAAGTGAGGAATATTATTCAATGTCAGACAACACAAAGGGGAACAAGATTGCAACCGTGGTTGAAATGGAAAGGGGTTACAGGAACACAAAATAATAGTGATAGAGATGATGTGTTAAGACTCATGTTTACCTACAGCAGCAACATCCATGGTTTGTGCGATATAGTCAGGAAGAACTGGAAGATCCTACTGACGGATGAGAAATTAAGGAATGTATTGGGTGTTCAACCAAATTTTGGATTCAGGAGAAATAAGAATTTAAAAGATATATTAAGCCATGAAGGGGTAACTGAATCCTGGAAAGGGATGTATTGTAAAGGCACTAAGCCATGTGAGAGCTGTAAAGCATGTAGCAGTATCAACAAGGAGTCTAGTTTTACACATCCGGTTTCTGGTAGGACATATCATTTTGGGGCCAGGGCCAACTGCAACACTTCCAATTTGGTCTATCTTGCTATGTGTCAGAAGTGCGTTTGTTACTATGTAGGCAAGACAAACTGCAAATTAAAACTAGGATTTTTAGTCACTTATTGGCCATAAAAACAAAGAATTAACACAGTGCTTTATTGAGACATATTTCCAGCAATGAGGGACATTATTTTATGTTCATGGCTATCTAGAATATTAGAAAAGGCTGTAGGTGTGGTGACATAGTCAATGACACTGAATTAGAGGGAACTAAGTGGATTGTTGAACTGACAGCACACAGGTTCCCAGGACTAAATGAGATGGCCCTTTAAAACCCACTCATAAAAAACGGCGGGTTCAGTACTAGAACCCGATTGGTTACCATTTCCTTTTTAATAGATGCTTAGCATTATGTTTTTTATCTGAATAAGGGCACAGCCTGAAAGTGCTTATCCTGTATATTTTCTGCTGCTACATTTTTACTTGTTATTAAAGTTTTATTTCTAATGGTGGTTGCTGCTAATTTTTCCTTTTGGTACATTCAAAGACTTGGGTTGACCTAAAAGAAAGGTTATCCATGCTGAGATGCATGGTACAGACTGTGCTTCAACTAAGTGCTGTCTGGTTTTGTCTTATCTTTATTGCTCTCACAGAATGAGAAAACACTTGAATTCTTTCAGAAAATGTTATCCCCAAGCCATTGAAAGAAAACCATTAAAAGAAAGAAGTATTCTGTTTTTGTTGCTCTTTATCAGATTGTCTCCATGGAGACATGAGGAGCAGATACAAAGTTGCTCCTACAAGTACTTACCTACTTACCTGCTTATTTATTTGCTAGAGGAGAGCTTTATTGTATTCAGTGTTCTTTTTTTATTTATTTGCTTTCTCTTAAAACTGGTTACTAGATAAAGTCAAGAGCCTTAATCCAGTCATTCCCCTATGTGAGAATGAGAAAAGCATGTAATTTTGTCTTGTATCATACTCTTTTAAACAGATTTTCCTTCTCTTTTAAAGAAGTGCATACATTTCTTAAAACTGAACAAGGAAAAAGAGAAAAGAGGGGAGAAACAGGGACACTTGTTTACTTTACTGTCCCCATTACACTTGAAAATAAAACTTTACTTTATAGCATGCAGATATCATGCACTATATTACTATTAAGAGCAAAAGTTTGTTTTACTTACAATTAAGTCTTTCCTTCCTCTTCCCCTCTCATAAGTGTTGCTCCAAACATTAATGACATGAAGTAGGGCATATGCTTTAGTGTCCCCTACAAGTTTAACAAATTCAAAAAGTCTAATCTTTCCAGATTTTTTGTTCTGTTTCACAAATATAATTAATGCTGCATAATCCCATATTTACTTGTCAGTTTCTGAGTTGTTGGTTTTATTCCTGTTTATCCCCATCTCCCAAATCCAGTCTCCATTTCCTTTCCAATGTACTGTCAGTTCTTCTAGTCAACTCTTGTGCTTTTTCCTTTCTCTCAAACATTTTCCATTGAAACACTGGAAAGGTTTCACTGGCATAGTCTCTCTGTGGTTTTTATTCCCAGAAGAGCAAGAAGCAGAATCTCTTTGTTTCACAGTTCACTTTTTGTTGGACAAACGTTTGTATTTCCTTCTTAGCATGTTCTGCATCAAAAATGATTTTGTCCCTCCAGGAAAGAATATTCTGAAGATAGCTGGATACAGCAGTTTGAATGTCACACCTGCTTCTCGACATTCCCTGAGTAGTGCAATGCATTTATTCATCTTCTGCCTGGTGTACACTCAATAATCATTTTCAACAAACACTCTACTGTCTTCCACTTTTAGTATTTTCTCCTCCTGACACAGTTTTGTCAAAATCAATTCCTTCTGCTGGTTGGATTGCATCTTTACTATTAAAGGTCAAAATTGTTTTCTCATGGCCAGGTTTGCAGCATACACATGATGTGGCCTTTCAATCAATAACTCCTGCTGTGGAATACCAGTCCAGTTACTTACTTTTTGCTTTCATAAAATTAATACAGTCTGTTCTTTCCAGCTTCTCTGGTACTGCAGAAAATCTCAGGTTTTCTCCTTATGCTCTGTCCTCTAATTCTATTAATTTTTGAAACAGGTCTTCTTGAGCAGTCTGATATTTAGACAGCCTTTTCTTTATTTCAGCCTCGGAGTTTTGCAGTTTTATCACTGCATCTAAATGTATGAAACCACAGAAACCTTGTATAATGAACCAGCAAGGAAACTTCAACAAAATATTTTTTGTTGAAGTTTCCTTGCTGGGTCATTATACGAGGTTTCTCTGGTTTCTGGTGCTGTCAATTTCCTTGTGTTTGGTTTTGGCATCTAAATATCTGTTTAAAGCTTCTTCCATTTTATCCAGCCTTTTGTTGTTTGAGTTAATATACTCTTTCAGTGTTTCATTTATTTTGATCAGCTCTGAGTACATTTGACTTTATTTTTTTCCTCTACAAAAATACATCAGCAGCCACAGAACTCTGAAAGCCCATTGTGGTAAATAAAAAGTAAGACTATTAGTGGAAGAACCAACTCGGGCTACCACGGCATAAAAACAATGAAACTTTAGTTCAAGAAACCAAGGATGAGCGCTTTCAAGCAAATACGGCTCTTCATCAGCTCCATATTAAAACAATTTTTGAAATGTAGTTAAAAAGAACCAACAGCCAATCAAAATCAAGTATTGGATCTATATCTTCTTAGGGCTGGTTTTAGAGGTAATACACCATTAAGCCCTGGTGGACGATCAGCTTGTAGGTCGGCTATCCATTTTAGTTCACTATATTCAGTCTCATGACTTATATTCCCTCCTCTTATATTCACTTTTTGTACATATAGTACCATAAATTTAAAAGCGTGCATAGAATTCAACATAATATGCTGTGCCAAAGCGTTGTGTATATCTTTATTATGAATATCTCTCATGCGCCTTAGTATTCTTTCTTTAACCATCTGATTGGTTTTGCCTATATAAAACGAAGTGCATAACTGACACTTTGCAAGATATACCAAATTCTTTGTCCGACAGTTTGCATATAAATTAGGCTTGTATTCCACTTCTGTAACCAGATGTTGGTATTGTCAATATATAGGCAACCTTTACAATGCATACAAGGAAATGTCCCTTTTCCGATATATTTCTGCTCTTGTTGTAGCAGTCTATCAGGACAGATGTCTTTGCAAAGCATTCTTTTCAAATTCAAGCCATTTCTATAAATGAACCTTGGCTTTTCCCCTACAATACTTCTGATTTGATCATCCATTTTTAAAATGTTCCAGTTCTTCTTTATTATTTGAGTGATCTTATTGTTGCAATTATTATATGGTAAAATCATTCTCACATTATATTTTCTTTGGTCTTTAAAATCATTTTAAGTCCTCACCATTCATTGTAATTCTCTTAAACCATGGCTTAACCTTCATGTTATGAACTTCTGAACAATCAGTGGCTGCTTTTTGAATTTCATGGTGTTTATAACCCCTCTTCATAAATTGTTCACTCATTTCCTGAATATTTTGTTCATATATATCATCTTGTGTACAGAGTTTAGAGAGACTCATTATTTGCCCCTTTATTATATTGGGATAAATATGAGGAGGGTGCATACTGTCCCTTTGTTGGAGCGAGTTTCTCCAGCAGTCCTTCCTGTATAACTTAGTTTGAAAATTATCAAGTTCATCTTTGTATAGATTGACATCCAAAAATTCTATCTCTTGTAAAGATGCCTTCATAGTAAATGTTAAAAAGTCAGTACTCTGTCCCAGATATTGCACAGATAACTGAAGATCTGAAGTAGGGAGTTCATTTGTCAGCAACCTGTGGGCCTTGGATCCGATATCGGATCCGAGCCGGCAACTTGTTTCAAGCTAATGGTTCCGAGCTCCTAGCTCCTCCCTTCACCCATAATCCCCTGCTAACCCTCCATGACCTCAGATCTAGTTTGGCGCGCTTGTGGATAGCTGGATCCCCTTGAGCTCAGCAAGTGAATTGTCAGATAAGTGTATTTTTTCTGTCAAACTTTCCTTTTTTGTTTCAAAATATAAAGTGTGTAAGTGTTAGGTACCCTTTAGTACAAAAATATATTTCTTTAATTAGTTTTTTCCCTCCCTTCGTTTGGTCATTAGTGAGTGTGTGTGTGTGTGTTGTGTTTTTGGGGCCTGTGTGTTTGCGTAGTTCTACCTTTTACTTTTAAGTATGGCTGAGGCCCCAAAAGCCATTTTTTCGAAATGTACCGAGTGTGGCCATAAGCTCTCCCCGGCTGATGGCCACACTCGGTGCGTTTGGTGCCTTGGGGTTGAACACCTCTCCTCAGGCTGTACCATTTGTGCAGCGTTCAACCCCAGGGCACTGAAAGAGCGGAGGTCGAAGCTGGTCTTGGCGGGACTTTTACCCCCGGACTCGGCTCCGGCCTCCGCTGCTCCCGTGGCTCCACCACTCCCGTGGCTCCACCACAGCCTGTGGTTGCTGCCATTCCTGCCCCCCTCCTCCATCCTGGACTCAAACTCCCGCTAAAGCGTCGGAGGACAGGGAGGCCAGGAGGGAGAAACGGAGGGAGAAGCACCACAAGCGGCGAGCCGAGACCTCCGTTTCGGCCCCGCCAGCTAAGCTGGCTTCTCCCTCCACTGCTTCTAGGTCTCCTCCTCCTCGGCTCCGATCCCCTTGTTTCTCCCCGGGGCCCGAGGAGGAGGCCTGATCTCCATCGAGGTCATCGAGGCGGCATTCCAGGCCTGCCTCGGTGACCTCTTCGAGATCTACTTTTATTATGTCCGATGCAGAATTGGACCGGAAGATGCGAAGGTTCATCCAGGCCCAGCTGCAGATGGGAGTGCTCTTGCCTCCCCCCCCTTCGGGGGGGAGCTCAACACCTTTTTTCCACCCTATTGCTCCTTCTCTGACCCGCTATCTGGGTTTGGAGCGTTCGGAGCCGAGCAGCGTTGGAACTGGGGGTGGGTCAGCGCCGACAGTACTCGGTACTTCGGATCTGACCCTGCCCTCGAGCCTGTCGGATCCGACCTCTCGGAGCCATGGCCCGAGCTTCGGATCTGAGGGATTCAGTGTGCCTTCAGCTCCGTCCAGGCCGGAGCGCACTGGTCCTTCGGATCCGATGGTCTTGGCGCCGGTTCTGATCCCTTCATCGGATCCGAGTGGGAGCCAACTTTCGGATCCAAGAGAGAGTGGTTCTCCCTCAGCCTTCGATGTTGTGGAGAGGGCTCTGTTGAGAGCATCCGGACCCTCAGTCCTTGTTTCGGCTCCTCCCTGCACTCTCTCTCTGCTGGGCCAGGCTTCCATTACCCAGCCAAAGGGACAGCCTGCTTCATTGTCACAGATGGTTCCATTGGAACAAGATGTTGCTGGCGAGGCCTCCTCGGACTGCCCCCCCGAGGAAGTGCCCCGCAAGCATAAGTGCAAAAGGAGGCACGTGGACTCCCCTGAGTCCTTAACCGAGGACACGGACTTGGAAGAAGGGGAAGGCTCCCTAAGATCGCCCCCTGAGGATGTCTCCTTTGGAGACATCATGGAGATGCTGAGGATCAGAGGTGGGTGGTCTGCCCCCAAGTCTTCCTCCGACAAGTCCGTGTTTCTGGAGGCATTCGAAACAGGCCCGTCTACCTCTTGGGTGTCCCCTCCGGCCGACCCCCTGGTGGACCTCATTACCACCAGGGCGTGGAAGGATCCGGACACTGTGGAGCCAATACCAAAACGCCCGGACAAAATAGTTATCCCCCCCTCAGACCGATCACACTGGAGTAAAGGCCCCCCCCATAGATGCCATATTGACGGCGGCGGCCACGAAGAGGGAATTGGCTCAGGAGAGCCCCTCAGTCCATCCGCCGAGCAAGGAGTCCTGCTCGATGGACTGCTTAGGGAAGCGAGTTTTTAGTTCAGCGACCTTCTCGGTAAGGTCTCTGAACTATATGGCACATGTCATCAGGATGCAGCCGGATCTTATCAAAGAATACGCTGCCTCCCCTCCTGAGTCCATGTCGGCGGATGACAAGCAATTGTACTCCACCCGAATGGCCACTCTGAGATCAATTTCTAATACCTCTATGAGGCTATTGTCCCACGCCTCAAAGGGAGCCGCTAGGGCTAGTCATGAGACGTCAGGCCTGGCTCCGTCATTGTGACTTTGCGGAGCCTTTTAAAGCGTCCTTTGCGAACGCCCCTTTCGATGGTTCTGCCCTGTTTGGCAAAACGGTTCGCGAGACACTTGTCCAGAGCGAGAAGGACGGGAAGACGTTGTCTGCCATCGGAGTCCGCTTCTCTGCTCCCTAGCGGTCCTTTTCAAAGAGCCAAAAGTGTCAGAAGAAGATGTGGTTCCGGAAATCGCAACATTCCCAACCCGCTCCGGACAACCAGTCCTACCATGGCAGAGGAGGACAGGGAGGACGCCGCCCCAGGGGCAGAGGGGCTCCGAGAAACTTTGGGTCCAGAGAACCTTTCTCTGAGTTGCCCGCGCAGCAGCCCTGAAGGGTTGCCCGGCTGCTCCACCCTGGAGGCAGTCGGGGGGGCGCTTCTCGGAGCACCTAGCGGCATGGGAGTCCATCACTACAGACTGCTGGGTGCTTCGCATTATATCCAGAGGGTACAAAATACCATTACTTCATGTGCCCAAACTCAAAAACCTCCCCGATGTACCACCCGATCAGAGGGAGGCCGCAGCTGCAGCTGCAGAAATTCAGCAGCTGTTAAGAAAAAGAGCCATCCAGCCCGTCCCCCAAGACCAGCTTGGATTAGGGTTCTACTCCAGGTTATTTTTGGTGCCAAAAAAGACGGGGGACTTGAGACCGATTCTAGACCTTTCCCACTTGAACCTGTCAGTAACCAAGGAAAAATTCCGAATGGTTACTCTTCAATCTATTCTTCCCCTTTTAAGGGAAAACCATTGGATGTGCTCTATAGACCTCAAGGATGCGTACTACCACATTCTAATGGACAGATGATCCAGGAGGTTCCTCCGCTTCTGGCTGGGAGCCAGTCACTATCAGCTCAGGGTCCTTCCCTTTGGCCTCACCACAGCCCCCAGGGTGTTCACCAAGGTATTAGCAGTGATTGCGGCCCACCTGAGACTCCAGGGAATACATGTCTTTCCGTACCTGGACGACTGGCTCCTGACCGCCTCAACAAGGCATCTACTTTGCTCAGCCAGAGACTTCTTTCTCCGCCTAGCCCCACAGTTAGGCATTACCATCAATGTCAACAAATCCCTTCTGGCCCCAACACAAGTCATAGAATTCATACACCAGAGAGCTACGAGCCTTCCTAACCTCTGAGAGAATACGGAATTTGCAACTCCATGTGCGGGCTATCCTCCAATCAGAGACTTCTCCAGCGGAATTGGTCTTGTGGGCACTAGGCTCCATGGCGGCAGTGATTACGCTTCTTCCATGCGCCCGTCTGAACATGCGGGTACTGCAATGGACACTTCTAGTGCAATGGTCCTTTCTATCCCTTCCTCTTCACCACCCCATTGCTATCAGCAAGGCTTGCAGGAGGGCTCTATTATGGTGGCTCCAAGCCTCGGACCTCCATACGGGCCGTCCCTTCTGCACCTCTCCCCCTCTCGCCACGGTGACCACGGACGCCTCCCGCCTCGGGTGGGGGGGCATTATTCAGGCAGGACAGTCCAAGGCACGTGGAACGACACAGAGACCTCCCTACATATCAACGTACTGGAGATGAGAGCGGTGCTGTTCGCGTTGCAAGCACTTCAGGATCTCCTCCCCATAGGAACGATTGCGATTCAGTCGGACAACATGTCGGTTGTCTGGTACATCAACAAACAGGGGGGAACCAGATCTTACCCCCTATGCCGCGAAGCCATGAGAGTATGGGAATGGGCGATCTCCACCAACCGCTTTCTCATTGCAACGCACATTCCAGGACAGACCAACATCCTAGCGGACAAGCTCAGTCGCACCCTTCTTACCCCGTACGAGTGGTCTCTCAATCCACTAGTAGCAAAGCAGATATTCACAATCTGGGGACAACCCTGCTGCGATCTTTTTGCGTCTCCATCAAACACCAAATGCGACAATTTCTTCGCTCTAATCCCCCCTCCAGGGGAAACTCCAAGAGACGTTCTGGTGCATGCTTGGCCACCCGGTCTACTTTATGCCTATCCTCCGCTACCCCTGATGCTGCAACTCTTACAGAAAGCCTCACGGTTGGGGAGCAGGATGATCCTCATTGCCCCATTCTGGCCTCGGCAAATTTGGTTCCCTTACTTGTGGTCTCACCTTGTGAATCCTCCTTGGATTCTAGATCCCACTCCGGATCTCATCTCCCATCCGTCGAACTTACCGACCCCAAACCTGGGCAATCTGAAACTGACAGCTTGGTTGCTCCAGTTCCACTCCTAGTTAGGACACCCGGTATCTCTTCACCAGTCAAAGCCATCCTTGTGGCAGCGCATAAGCCTTCCACCAGGAAAGTGTACCGCAGTAAATGGAAACGTTTTTCCATCTGGGTGGAGCATCATGATCTAGATCCCTTTGCGGCTCTTCTTCCATCTATATTAGACTTCCTAACCAAGCTCTTTCAGGAAGGCGCTAGTTGTTCAACTGTCAAAGTGCAATTGGCAGCCATATCACATTACCATGTGGGACATGATACAGGGCCTTTGATGTCGGCCAAGTTGTGTAAAACCTTTCTCAAGGGCACCTTCTTACTTAGACCCCCTATAAAGGAAGCCGTGCCACCATGGGATCTTGCACTAGTTCTTCAAGCCTTGACTGCTCCACCTTTTGAACCCGCTGCTTTAGTAGATCTCAAATTCCTGTCTTGGAAAACAGCATTCCTTGTAGCCATCACTTCAGCAAAGAGAGTTTTGGAGCTTCAAGCTCTTTCTGTGAAGCCTCCTTATTTGATCTCTCACCCAGACAGAGTGTACCTCAAGATCAATCCCTCTTTTTTTCCCAATATAGCATCAGAAACCAACATAAATCAATCCATAAATTTACCAGTTTTCTTCCCTAAATATCAGAATACGGGAGAGTACAAGCTGCACTCATTAGATGTTCATAGGCAGCTTCGTTTTTATACTCATAGAACAGCTGGCCATAGGCAGTCCGACCAGCTGTTCGTTTCCTTTGCCAAATTTAATTTGGGGAAAGCAATTTCAAAAGTATCTTTATCACGCTGGATTTCTCAATGTATCCTATTGGCATATCAAGTCTCTGGGAGACCCGCCCCAGAAGGAGTTCGTGCTCATTCCACCCGCTCCATTTCTACTTCTGCGGCCTTCAAGTCTAGAGTTCCATTGGATGATATTTGTTTGGCAGCCACTTGGGCTTCATCTCATACCTTTATTAACCACTACAAACTGGACGTGATTTCTAGAGGGAGAGCATCCTTTGGCTCTGCGGTGCTTCGCAATATCCTTCCATGATGGCCACCCAAGGTGCAGGTAGCTGGGGACTCTGTCCCACAGGTTGCTGACAAATGAACTCCCTACTTTAGATTTAGAAGTTATGTACTCACCATAACGTTCCATCTGAGTAGGTAGCTTCATTTGTCTGCAACCATCCCCCCCTCCTTCCCCCTGGCCTTCTTTGGATCTATTGGTAGTTGGATACCCATTTTTTTTTTTTTTTGGGGGGGGCAAATATTGAGGGGCAAACTCGATCTGAGGTCATGGAGGGTTAGCAGGGGATTATGGGTGAAGGGAGGAGCTAGGAGCTCGGATCCATTAGCTTGAAACAAGTTGCCGGCTCGTATCCGATATCGGATCCAAGACCAACAGGTTGCAGACAAATGAAGCTACCTACTCAGATGGAACTTTATGGTGAGTACATAACTTCTAAGTTTTCCATGTCACCTGCCCACAGAATAAAAATATCATCCACGAAAAGTTTGTAATAACATAGGGAGCTGTGCCAATGGTTGTTATATGATAGTATAACTTCTTCTTCTCATTGTGCCATTACTAAGTTAGCATATGTATTGGCACATGCAGTTCCCATGGCAACCCCCCATCATTGCCAATAATGTTTATCACAGAAAAGAAACACGTTATTTTCCAATATCCACCTGAATATCCAGTTGATTACTTTCTTATCTTCCCATTGATGTCTAACCAGGAAGTCTCTAATAGCTGTTATTCCTTTATTTGGAATAACTGTAAATAAGTTATTCACTTCCATCTTGACAAATATAAGAGCTTTCCCATTTTCTAATGTTTCAGTATATTCAGCCAATGTTGATAGAAAATGGGCTGTATCCCACAGAACAGCTGAAGCATTTATCAGTGCCTTTTTTAATTTATTTTCCACCCATATTGATAAGTATTCAGTGACCCACCCTCGACCAGAAACAATTGGTCTAAGCGATGGGTCATCTCGGTTCTTATTTACCTTAGGTTGACCCTTAATAACGGGAATTATAAGATTCTCAACCTTGACAAAGTCATAGTTGTCTTCCTCAGTGTGTCTTGCCATGTACATATATAGGGTTAATTGTACTTCTCTTATAATATCTTTCATTTTCACCACTTCTAGCTGAGTGTTAAGTTGCTTGCTGTTGTAACATTGTGTACATTTTATTCATATAATATTCACAGTTCATCACCTCCTTTGTCAGCTGGTCTTATTGCTATTCCTGGATGTTCAAGTAACTCTTTTTGTGCTCTGTTTTCACCTGTAGAAAGATTATAAAATTCATTCCTCTGCTTCATATTTAGCATCTCTGCTACTTCCGTTTCACAGGTTTTTATAAAGGCATCAACTATCGGGTGGGCTGGCGGTATATAAGTACTAGGCTTTTTTAAGGTCACTTTTCTATGTTCATTTTCTGTGTTAAACATTCTCTTTAAACAGACATTTCTGCCAAACATTCGTAGATTAATAATCACCCCATGCAATTTGGGTCTACTAGCAGGTACATAGGTTAATCCCTTGTTAAGTAGTTTCATCTGGTCATTCGTCAGCTGAATATCAGATAGATTCAAAAGTATATTGAGATCAGCTTCCTCTATTAAGTTGTGAGCTTTCTGCGCTTTGTTCCCCTGCTCACTGATCTCTCTCATAATGCATGATTCCTGGTTTTCATGGGGACCAGAAGTATGGGAAAACCCGACCCAATTGTCTGTTTAACTTTAGGTCTCGCCCCTGAAATAAGGAATTGATTTTTATTAGTAGCGTTTATCTCATTGTCTCCATTGGATTGAGATGTCTATTATTGAGAACTAATATTAACAGCATTAATAGTGGCTTGTTTCCATTGATTTACATTTTCTGTTTGTGAATTGTTAATAGAAATTGTAGTTACACACTCAACATTCACACTGTCTTTACTATTCACATCTTTGTCCTTTGCTGAAAATATAATATTTAATTGCTCATGCATTGCTTCATTATTTACTGCTTGGTCATTTCTTCTAACAACATCAGACTTTGGCCACACAGATATATTTCCATTCATGAAATCACTATAGTCTCTCTGCAGTTTGCGTTTTTTTAGCTGCTGCAGCTTCGTTTCATATACAGTCAGTTATTGAAATAAATCATCCAGTTTCATTAAATAAACATCACTGGTAAATTTACTTTCAGTTTCTAGTTTTCTGGTTTCTATTGCTGTTATCATTCTCTTTTCCTCCTGACTAAAATAGTCTATGAGGAGCTGCATATATTTAAAACTAGTGTCAGTGTTTAAACTTTGCCATTGAGCTAACAGCTCGGGAACCGCGTTACCATAAGAAGGCATTGTCATGACTCTTAGCCCTCGCGGTATAATTTTAAAATGTAGACAAGCTTCAAAATGAAGCCGCTGCCATTGTAACCTCTTCAATTTCTATAAATCATTTTCCAGTTCATGAAATAACTTTTTACAAATCTCATCATTTTCATGGTTTTCTATAATGGCAGCTCCTTCTTCCGTTAAGTCTATATTCATTAATGGATTGTTTTCCTTGTACACAGTTCTCTTTGTATGTTCCTTTAATGAATTCAAGGTAGGTGAGTGTGGTCTATAATCCAACTCCAACAATTCCATTTGTACTCCAACCATGTGTGTTCTTCCAAGCTGAGAAATCCAAAAGCACAAAATGAAAATACACCAGCAGCCACAGAGCGCTGAAAGCCCGTTGTGGTAAATCCCAATATAATAAAGGGACAAATAATGAGAGTCTCTAGGTTCTGTACACAAGATGATGTATATGAACAAAATATTCAGGAAATGAGTGAACAATTTATGAAGAGTGGTTATAAACCCCATGAAATTCGAAAAGCAGCCACTGATTGCTCAGAAGTCCGTCACACGAAGGCTAAGCCATGGTTTAAGAGATTTATAATGAATAGTGAGGACTTAAATGATTTTAAAGACCAAAGAAAATATAATGTGAGAATGATTTTACCATATAATAATTGCAACAATAAGATCACTCAAATAATAAAGAAGAACTGGAACATTTTAAAAATGGATGATCAAATCAGAAGTATTGTAGGGGAAACGCCAAGGTTCACTTATAGAAATGGCTTGAATTTGAAAAGAATGCTTTGCAAAGACATCTGTCTCGATAGACTGCTACAACCAGAGAAGAAACATATCAGGAGAGGGACGTTTCCATGTATGCGTTGTAAAGGTTGCCTATATATTAACAATACCAACATATTTAAACATCCGGTTACAGAAGTGGAATACAAGCCTAATTTATATGTAAACTGCCGGACAAAGAATTTGGTATATCTTGCAAAGTGTCAATTATGCACTTTGTTTTATATAGGCAAAACCAACCAGATGGTTAAAGAAAGAATACTAAGGCACATGAGAGATATTCGTAATAAAGATATACACAATGCTTTGGCACAGCATATTATGTTGAATCCTATGCACTCTTTTAAATTTATGATACTATATGTACAAAACATGAATATAAGAGGAGGGACTATAAGTCATGAGACTGAATATAGTGAACTAAAATGGATAGCCAATTGGATAGCCAACCTACAAGCTGATCGGTGGTGTATTATCTCTAAAACCAGCCCTAAGAAGGCATAGACCCAATACTTGATTTTGATTGGCTGTTGGTTCTTTTTAACTGGATTTCAAATGCTGTTTTAATATGGATTTGATGAAGAGCAGTTTTTGCTTGAAAGCGCTCATCCTTGGTTTCTTGAATTAAAGTTCTGTTGTTTTTATACCGTGGAGGGCCGAGTGGGTTCTTTCACTAATAGTCTTAATTTTTTCCTCTAGGTTACTGGAAGTCACGTCTTGCACGAAAGCTGGAACTTGCACCCGCTTTTTGCCAAACAGCTAAAGAATTTTCCCAGTCAGTGTTTTTTTCTCACCCTTTGTGATTGATTTTCTTTCAGGTTCTCTGAATTTCTTTTTTGCTGGCATGTAGGCAGTGCACTTACTAGCCAATTACTGAAATTTACCCCACAAAATGAGTTCACTGGCTTCCTCTTAAGAGTTTCTGTTTTCACATTGTTAATAGCTGAAATTAAGCTGTTACTCAATGTGTAGCCATATTGGAAGTCTCCATTTTCCACTTGTTCATCCAGTTTGGCATAATACCTCAAGTTCAGTCCTGGACAGTAGTCCATTTTGCCTTCCTTCCCCAGTCCCGCTATTCCCACATGGTCAAAAAAGTTTTTTTTTTCCTTTCTCCTAACCCTTTCTTCTGTTTTCTGTCTCCCTTCCCATAGGCTTGAACTTCTCCATGTCAGACTGAGCTCCTACCCCTTTCCTTTGACCAACTTGTACTCTCGAGTCAGTGCCACAGCCTTTGGTCCTTGTTGCATGGTTCAGCAGTCTATTGTCCTTATTCCACCAAGCTTGATAACCTGCTGCAAATCGGCTTTTGGTCTCTTCATTCACTGAGAGTTCACCCAAGAAACACATGTAATTTGTTTTCAACCCCCCCCCCCCCCGGGGTACCTTTTCCATTCTCTTTTTCACCCAGAAGCTAGGCATCCTACTCCATCACCTCTTGAAATATTTACAATTTGAAGTTGTTGACTCCAGTCCTTGTTTTATGCTGTTATTTAAGCAGGAGATCCTCTCATGCTCCTTCAGACCAAGGTTGTACAAATAGTCAAAAAAGGGGCATCAGTGCATTTATAAGTCCAGTATGTTCCAAGAAAAGCAAAGAAAAATAAGTTATGTAAATGGTAACTTTCCATGCTATGAGTAAACCCCACAAGGTCTGAGTCCATGTTTAGAACTTTCCAGCTCGATATCTAGTCCAAATATTCACAAAAAACAAGGTGTTGTTATCCCCCTTCAAGACCCAGGTTGATAGCCTTTCACCCTTTTACCAAACCATTCTAAGCTGCAGTCTTCTTATTTTCCTTTGTGTTATTTTTTTGCAGATCTATAAACTTGAAGTCATGGACCCTATTTCTGTACTCGTGCTGAAGTAGTTCGTGAGTGTACCACCACAGGAACTCCTTTGATGAAAATCAGAACAACAAACTCAAAAAACAATTTAATGAAAATTCAATATAAAAATGTGCAAAAACGTGAAAAAGAGCCGAAAGTGTTTATCGTGTTGTATTGGAGAGGCTCTTTTTCCACATTTTACCTGACTGATACTTGAACCAAGCCCTTCAGAGTACCTTGATGATTTTTCTGAACACCGGACCAGTAAGCACCATGAAATATGCTGTTGGCACCATGGTATAATATTCTGCTATGCGGAACAAAACTGCTACTTGGCTGAGCCGCATAGTGGAAGATTTGTAAATTTAAATGTTTAGAATAGCTACACCAGACAGCTCATCTGTATATTCCTCCACCAAACAACAATCTCTTAGACAAAGCTGATTATGCAGCTTAATTAAATATGCTCACAACTGCAAAGACTTTGTAAGAAGCTTTACAGCTGTGTAGGCAGCACTCTGATGCATTGTAATGCATGGTGCTTGTGGGTTAACAAGCAGCTAACATTTCTTTGTAATCAGCTTGATATGGCCTACTGTCACCTCAGTACACTCTGGCACTTCATTGCTGGCACTTCATTGCTGGTATGGCCAACCCCTGCTCAGCAGTGACATGCATCAGAACTCTACTGCACTTGCCTGTACAGCATATATGTCTGGTATACAGATGGCTAATTTCCATGGAATACTGTAATAGACTATATAAACTGTATAGACAGTTCATATGTATTGTACTTGTACCCAGTAGAACTTAGTGTAAAAACAGTTCAGCGCTGAGATCATCACAGTTGTATTATTTTGGAACCGCAAACCACTGTTGTGTTGCTTACTTCCAGCATGCCCCCATTCCAAGAAATTGTACACGAGTTGTAGCCCATGTGGTTAGCAGATCTGCATGATCTTTCAAAGCTGTTTCCTTACCTTTTTAGCAGTTTTCTAAAACATCTAATGAGATATCTGATAGCCATTGGTAACTTATCCCGCAATCTTGCAACTGAGTGGAATATAAACCTGTTTTTTTTAATCGATCTACATATATCCAATTTATATGTACAATTTCTACCTCTTGAAACTTTTCCAGACTGAAGAAACTCAGTATTTATTACAACTCAGTTCTTCATCTTATAGTGCCCTATAAGCAAAGCTAACTTTAAACTCAATAATCATTGTAAACTTTCTTTGGACACTTTGTAATACATGTATCTCACCTTTTAAGTATGTACTAAGCATTGAATTATATCCAATATTAGTATGATACAAGATGTAAAAAATGTTGATAGCACACGAGGAGCTTGTTGTTACATTCTTGTAAATCAGTTTAATTCACAAAGCCTTATTATTAACAATAATGGCATTGGACTTACATTTCATATTATTAATCATCATGACTCCTAAGTTAAATACTAGCTTTATTCAAATGATGGTTACCCATTGAAATAATAGATTCTGGGGGTCCCTATTAGATAAACAAAAAATTAAAATCTTGAACGGCTGAAAAGTCGAAAATGCTGTTCTTTGAAATAGGTATTGTGGGAGGCTGAGCCACCCACACCCCTCGCTAATTATATATATACCAACTTGAGATTGCGCTACAGTGAGGAAAGGGCAAATCTCACAATAGCGATTTCGAAGAATGGCATTTTTGAATTGTCAGCCGTTTGAGATTTAAATTTTTCGTTTGTCTAATAGGGACCCGATTCTGGCATTAGTCATAACTGATGAAAACACATCAGGTGTTGTTATTTTGAAATTCAATTCAACTCCTAGGGTGAAAGCTGAATACAGCTTTATTCTGCCTTAATCTTACTGCCCCCATGCTTTTCTTAATCTCTTAACACCCATGTTACATCATGTATTGTTTCATAACATCCCTAATTTAATTTGTCTACCTTAATCTTATCATGTTATTTCCCCTATTTTCCTTTTCCATTTTCTTTATGCAGTGCTCCCTAGCCTGCCTTCTAAATGTGCTCTGTGATGATGTGAGGTAGTGCCAGCTATGCCAGAGAGAGTAGGGTAGTGCATATGTAACATATGCCAGCATAACTAGCTGGCGTTTTTTAAAGAATTTTATGTCATTTGAATATCAGACTGATTTGTACAGATGCTTGTGTTAAAAATATATTTATAAAGTTGCTTGTGTTAAAAATGTATCAACAGTGAGTCCTGCTGGACAGAAAAGAAATGTATGTGTATGTCAGACTGTATTGTAACTGATGAAATGTATATATGTTAACCTTGGATGCTGGAAGGGACGGGGCTAAGCTCAGCCCAGCTAACCTTAATGAAAATAGCCTGAAATTAAATAACTTGGTTTAGGCCATAAAGATTTTATCTTACAGGCCTAAATGCACTCAGAGGTGCAATGTCTGGGCTGGTATCCTGCTCTGATTGTCCTTAGTGGTGAACTAATTGCTACCCTGGGGTGCCAGAGAATGGCTGGTTAGTCTCTATGAGAAGGATGAAAGAGTTGGAATTGTTTTACATTCTCCAGATGCTGGAATGAGCCTTAGCAAAGTTCTAGGTGTGTATTGTGATGGGTCTAGAACTAATGATCACCTACACGTTTCAACAAAACTGAAACAGGTGAGCACACTTTCGCAAAAGTGCTTTTTCACCAAAAATGCACTTTCACGAAACTGAGCTAAAAAAAAATGAGAAAATGGCTTTTGCTGAGATCGCGGCACAGTGGGGATAAGGGAATATTTCCTTTTCCCCACTGTAGTGCGATCTTGGAGTGAGAATCTAAAAGTAGGGGGTGTGGGAGTCACAGCCCCTGACATGGGGGGTGCAGGGGGACTTGCCCCCCTGCCTGAATGTGATTACCGTTATCTTTTTTTTTTTAAATCTTGTCTTTTTTTTTTTTTTTAATAGACTTTCACGAAAGTGCCTTTTCACTTAAAAAGCACTTTTGTGAAAGTGTGCTCAATCGTTTCAGTTTCGTTGAAACATGTCATCGGTAATTTGTCCTAGATCCATTGTGACACATCTGTGACAGATCCTGGCTCAGCTTCTAGTCAGGGGTTAGTGTGAGAACCACAGAATCATATGACCAGATGTGATGTCATTCTGTAGCCAGCACTGAAGTTGTAATTAGATACTAGTTACTAGTGAGAGATATGGCAGATAACACTCATCACTCTGCTTTGTAACTGAGAAGACCACTCACCCACTTCATCTTGCCTTGCTTTAGTGAATAACTTAAATAGGCAATAGTAATTCTTCAGTCAGGAAAATATAGTGAGATTAACTAAAAGTGTCATTTTTCTGTATCTGTCTGAGTCTTTCCATCTGTGTTATTTTTGTATATTCCCTGTGAATTGAAACTCACTCTGGTGTTTATTGTAAATAGATACTCTGTATTCTCATGTTTTGTTTTTATTATTTATTATGAAATATATCTAAACCTTTCAATGTGGCTGATCTTTTAGAAGTATTTTAACCCTTGAGAGTACTTGCATTTATTTACTGGCAGTGTAGCATCACCCTCCTGAAAGTCTTGCCAATTGGTTAACACTACCATTTGAATAAGTATTAATGTTACTAGTAATTGAGTACCTTGGTAAGAACGTTAAAGTAGCTGGGTGGTGCCAGTAAATCTACCTTATAGTCTGGGTGGAGGTGACAGAGTGGGTAAATCTGTACCAACCTTTCCCAGGTGTCTGTATGTGTGAAAATCAAATCTCAGAATGTGTGTGTTAGCTACTTGAAATGGACACAGAGCACTGATTTCTACACAGAGAAATGTGGAGTCTTATTTGGGGCCTGGACAGGAAGCCCCGCTCCAGGACTGGAGTGTGCTCCTTGTGTGCCCTTAAGGGCTTGGTGCAGAGAGCTGCATCTTAAAATACTGGATGTATCTATTTTTATTCTAAGTGAACAGTCCCAACCAGTGTCAGTGATGAGGATTGAGGCTCTTTGATTACTAGCCTATAGGAGGGATGTCACATCCTCAACCAACAAGCAGGCAAATATTGTCCATTTGTATTGCATTTCAGCCATACACAGCTTAACTTACCACTCTACCACCCATAAAGTTATTTCTTTGTTTATCCCACAACTAATGCCCCACTACCTTTGTCTCTCTGTCCTTACTTTATTCCATTTGGTGTCTGAGTCCCTAGTATTTTCTTAGTACCTAAATTGTCTTTATCATTACTTTTAATAACTTAGTCCTGAAACATTGCTCAAAATGTACACCTCACAAGTCTGTCATACCTCATGTATAATACAGTTTTGTTTATTTTTATTTGAATTTACTTTATTTATCCTTTGTTGACCAGGTTGGTTCCACTAGACTAATAGTTTCTTTTCAGAGAAGACTCGAGGTGGTATTTTACACTACTAGGGATGCAGAGAAATTTGGCCAAGCCATCAGGGTACTTCTTCTCTTTCTGATAGGTGCAGTGGGATCTTTTACATCCACAAAAAATCACTGTGGAACTCCAATGAAGGGAGAGTACTAGAGGAAAATGTAGTTTATTATGCAATTCCTGTACAAACACATCCAAATGCACGAACGTTGTAAATCTTACTAATAAGTTTTCGTTCCTCACTTCATCCGATGTAGAAAGCAAAGAAATTACAAAGGACTAATTTTATACAAAATTTGAACTAGTGGCTTGGAAAAAGAAACAATTGAATCCTACTATCAATTAATCACTTCAAAACACAAATATGCATGTATAGCTCATGAATATGCAAATTTTAAAAAACTGGAACTTATTTAAAACATATTTGAGAGTCTAAAACCAATCTGTTTTAAACTAATACATAAATTAATTCTTTACAAAATACAAATCCAACATACACATTTATAAAATATATTAAATATATTCCTGTATAAAAACTTAATAAATAATAATATGTTACAATAAAATATGCATTGCAGCAAATAAATGCCCTAGAGTGAACTAAAATGCCAATTACAACTTGGCTGATCTTATTTTTAAAAATTTTTAGGAATACATTAACTTTTACCTGTAGAAAAGAAAGGAATTTTAAAAATCTTTTTGAATATGGTTGTTCTTCTACAAAACATAGGGACCTTTAAATGTGGTACATGTTCTCAGTGCCCCTATCTTATTAATTCATCCTCATTGGAAATAAGTAGCAGGGACAGAACCATTACCAGTAAATGTTTTGCCAATTGTAATACGAGTGGAATTGTGTATCTTGCGTTGTGCAAAACATGCAATTCATTTGACATTGGCAAGACAGAGAGAAAATTAAAAACACGCATTTATGAGCATATGTACGAAATAAGTAAATCCAATTCTAATAATGCTTTATTTAGACACGTCTATTTGTCCACAAGCTCTATTTTTGTTTTTTGTTTTAGAAGTAGTTCCTAAATAAATTAGAGGGGGCATGTGGGAAACAAAACTTGAATACCGTGAGCTTTATTGGCAAATTGTTTTAGAAGCTACGAAATTCCCAGGTTTAAGTGATATGTTGTCTATTCTTCCACTTTTAAAAATAAGATCAGCCAAGTTCTAATTGGCATTTTAGTCCACTAGAGGGCATTTATTTGCTGCAATGCATATTTGATTGTAACATATTATTATTTATTAAGTTTTTATAGAGGAATATATTTAATGTATTTTATAAATGTGTATGTTGGATTTGTATTTTGTAAAGAATGAATTTATTTATTAGCTTAAAACAGATTGGTTTTAGACTCTCAAATATGTTTTAAATAAGTTCCAGTTTTTTTTTAATTTGCATATTCATGTTTTGAAGGGATTAATTGATAGTTGGATTCGATTGGTTCTTTTTCCAAGCCACTAGTTCAAATTTTTATAAAATTAGTCCTTTGTAATTTCTTTGCTTTCTACATCTGATGAAGTGTGGAACGAAAACATATTAGTAAGATTTACGACGTTCATGTATTTGGGTGTGTTTGTGCAGGAATTGCATAATAAACTACATTTTCCTCTAGTACTCTCCCTTCATTGGACTTACACAGTGATTTTTTTGTGGTTTTCAGTTTGGTTTTTCGCTGCCATCTCCTTTTCTTGATCTTTTACATCCACCTGAACTACCACCAATTCAGACAGGAGGCCTTGGTTTAACATCTCATTTGAAGGATGGCACACTCAGGAGTGCAGCATGTGTCAACAATCCAGTTACCTGGTGTGGAAAAAGAACCCATAGCCTTCTGCACCAAAGGCAAGTAAGCTACCTGTTGCACCACTGACACTGCTATTCACTTTCACTTTCACTGTACTCTTTTTATCATACTTCTCCAGTCACATGTATGCCCCTGATTTGACCAGGGCATCACCTTGTACAAGCATCAGTTTCACCAGCAAATTATAAGGAGGCCATTCCCTTTTTTATAATAATGACCTTATAATAGCTTAGTTCAGATGGCCATCCTGTTTAGTCAAATAAAACATAATATGGATAGATGGTATTAATTTACACCATACCACTGTGGTATAGTTTCCATCATAAGCCAGTCTAATAGACAGGAATAATAAGCTAGTATCTTTCATTATGCTCTTACCTGCAGCTTTATCTGCCTCATCACTTCTACTTTTTATGTCAATATTCAGCTTTCATCCTTCACAACTGTATTTGTTGGAGCTCCTGATAATACTATCCTTATAATTATACCAGTCTGTACAAATTAAAGATTAATCAGTTTATTTACTTTAAATATTATATCTTTGCATTCAGGGTCATGCACTTCACTTATTTAAACAATTCTGTGTGTCATTTATGTCCTAATGTCCATTCATAAGGTGGCATTCAGGACATTGCAAATCTCAGTGTGTAATTAATTCTTATAATTATTAAATATTAACTTTACATGTGTACGTTCAAAAGATTTATGCATTCAGACATGTTCAGACTGAACTGCAGTACTAACATTTAGTTAACTGGTATCATTTTAGTAATACAAACAGATTAGCTTGACATCCTTATCTAAGAAATATATAGTATTTGTTGTTAAGTCTTTTATTACTATTGTTTAGCCTACACATGCAGAGAACTTCAGCCCTTTGTCATTTTCTTGAAATAGACGTTAGTGGTTGTAACAGTCCTGTCTGCTCTTTCATGTTACTGCACATAATCTAAAAAAAATTAAAATTATTCCTAATTTAAGTAATTGATAAGGTTGTGTATACCACCCAGTGAACCACTTACAATGTCATCTATTGTTTTCTGTTTTTTAAGAACTCTTTTTACTATGGATTGAGAAGTCTTCAGCAGAATGCTTGTACACTTATATTTTGTATTCTGTTTTCATGTAACAGTATTTTATGTGTACATCAAAACTGTTGTTAAATTATTTATTTATTTTTTTTTATTTTATTTTATTTTATATTTGTTTACTGGGATAGTCCAACTGGGTCGTTAACCCATTTTCAGCGGAGGCCAATGGGGAAAGCCTCAAGTTACATTCATACTGTTACATACAAACTGTGGCATGTGCAAAATACAGACATTTGAAATCACAATAGTAGTAAAATATGTAAAACATAAGTGATTGCAATCATAGGTTAAATCTAACATAAATTGTACATATAATGAAAAATTCACACTTGGTACATAGTATAGGAGCCATACAAATATGGGGACATTTGTCAATATTGCATAAGGTATCAGTCAGTGTTTTCTATGAAGTTAATGTTAGATTATTTGATTTAAAAAGTAGACAAAGGATGTGTTAAAATATAGTATTTTATTAAGTAGTGACAGTCGAAAGTAAAAAAAATGTTGTTATTAGATAGTATAGTCATACTCTCTAATGTGGAGATTTTCTCCTTGGGCCTGTGCTGAAGAAGGAGTTTTATCCCAGACTTTCCTGGTAAACAAAAATTAGATAGATGGATACATCAATCCATCCATCCACAACTCCTTTTTTCCCCTCATTTTTGCACATGGGGTCAGGGTGTAGATAAATAGTTAAGCAGTGAACCTATTTCATCATTTCCATGTTTAAAACTTGCCTGAACAGAATCATTCAGCACAACGTATTCTCTGTTATGTGTGGTAATCTAATTAAATATCAGGCTGAAATCAGGCATAACTCAGTCTCCATTTGCAAAATTTAATCTGAGATTATTCCTAAAATGGCCCTAAAAAGAGTCCCTTCTACCTTTTTAAAAAAATAAAAGTAAGTAAATAAACATTCAGAAACTTTCACAGTAATAAATTAGAATACTTAAAAGCATTTTTAATAGATTAACAGCATTTTTGGTCTTGATAGTAGTAAATACACTTAAGCATCCTATTCCAAAGTGTCTGAAGTAGGAGTCATTAAAACATTGCCTTTTTCTACTTTCAGTTCAGTCAGCTAAGTGCAGCAGAACAGAAAATGGCGGTCAACCTAGGGGTATCTGAGAGTTTTCTGGCAAAGAAGGCGTCAGGTCACAGTGTGAAGAAGGTAAGAGCTTAAAGGAGTTTTCCTTAAGTTTTAGATGTCTCTCTCTACTTCATTAACCAGATAGTTTTCCCAAAGTAATGTCACTGCTTTGGACAGTTTGAGAACAAGTCATACCACAATATTTGTGGTAGGGTGAACATTAATCAGTGACAGCATATTAGCAGATGACATACTAATAAATTGTTACTATCTTCTTTAGTTACAGATTGTATCAAGCAGTGTATTTCATACCAGATGAATAACTTACTAATTGTCATTGGTAAAGTGCAGAACTTGTATGGAAAGACTACCAGTACATTTGCAAGTAGCTGTATTTTCTCCTAAACTAAAAATGCAGTGTGTTCAAAGTAACTGTATTGATACAGTACCAAGATGGCAGCAATTCATTTTTTGATGAAGTTCATTATAAAAACAGAATACAAACAAAAAAATGTTTGACTTCAATAACTGGCTTAGATTTTGATACAAACAGAAAATAATTGACTTCAATAATTGGCAAAGTTTCTGGCGTCATTCTAAGGGGATCCAGTATCTGTCAGCCTGGGATGACATGGTCAGCAGACCTCAATGCTTTGCCAGAGATGGTTTTCATCTGTCACCCCTAGGATTTCAGCTACTGGCTAAGGCTCTTGCCATCCCCATAGTGGCTTTTTAGGCAGTGTCTCAAGGAAAAAATTCCCAGTGTAAAAACACCATCTAAAAACAACCTCAGGGTTATGCTGCTAAACGCTAGGAGTCTTAACATGAAACTGTACTTACTGGAAGCGGTCCTTACCTTGGAAGACGCAGACATTTGTGCAGTCAGGGAGACCTAGTTGAAGGCTGTGGAGAGCACCCCAGCCATACCGGGTTACACTTCCTTCCACATGTTTATACCACAAATTTAAGGCATGAAAGCCAAAGGAGGGAGTGTATCAATATTCATTAAAGATAAATACACCTCCAGATTGGTTAAACAGTATGATTCCCTGGAGATACTTCAGGCGTAATTAACTGTAAGTAGGACACCTATTTAAGTCATTACCAGCTACAGGACTCCCTCCATGAATCAAGACACCCACTCTGCCTATTTGGATCTACTTGAGTCTATCAAGATACATCTGAACACCATGGTTTTGGGTGACTATCCATCCATTGACTGGGTAAGTTACTCATGCTCAAACTCACTTGCCCAAAGGTTCCTTAACTTTGTTAACTCCAATGCCCTGCACGAGCTGATTGACACCCCCACAAGGGGTGTCAATATCCTGGCTATGTTGCTTACCAATATGGGGGACCACTGCAGAACCCCCACTATGAGGTCTTCCCTGGTGAGATCTGACCACAGATCAGTCTAATTTGTAACTATCACACCTGCACCCCCCAGCAACAACTAAACTAAACAATTTCAGGGCAGATTATAACCTCTTATGGGATGGGATAAATAGCTTTACTGTACCTCCCCTTCAGATGGAACTGGCAACTATGCCCAGTTCTACACCAGTGCCTTATACAAACACGTGTATGTCTGCATTGACTTGGTGGCCGTACTTGATAGGAACAAAACAAGCTCCTCAAGGAAGAGCAAACCTGCCTGGTGGACATCTGCCATTAACAGGCTTTACAATAACAGGAAGAAATTGCTGTCTAAGAGTAAGAGGGAGCAAGCCCTAAACTGGAAACATGAAGTCCACCAAAAGCAAACTATGAATCCAAATTAGCTTCCTTAACTAAAGATAGCCATAAGGCATTCTTTAGTTACGTACTTAACCTAGAAGGACAGGCCCAGATTTGTGCTGAACTGATAGTTAATGATCCCACATATACTGAGCCTGCAGACATAGTTAACCTGTTGGCCAACAAGTTCTGTGAAAACTTCACTCTCCTGTTCCTGCCACATGTACTACATGACATCCGTACCACCTGTCCCATACCTTGTATCTGTAAAGAGCAGGTCGTAAATGCCCTCTCTATGGCCAAAAACACAGCATGTATGGGACCTGATAACATCCAATTC